>NC_072472.1:4055887-4298387 GCF_027596085.1 Anoplopoma fimbria | reverse complement strand
CATTATCAAAACACAGAATGTGATTTTTGGAAGTAGTAGCCACTTAAAATGTATTTGCTTAATGTTTCCTCATCGCTCTCACATTAAAAGTCATTTCTGCACCGCTGCTGCTATGGTAACGTCACGTTTTACAATGCATCATCTGACGTCGTTAGGACGCTTCATATTTTCTGTTTACTTTAACGTCCATGTATGAATGAGAAAACGGTTCAAATTAATGTTGCAGACTGGAAAATCGGTTCAACTATTTCCCTACATTTCATCATCTTAACTCCATATGTCATAAGTCTTATAACTTTTAATTTATAAGTCAAGTACTTAAGTAGAAATACAGATTCTCCAGTTCAGGTAGAGTTCTGCTATAAACTAATCACAACAATCCTGTTGAATTTGAGGTCCAGTATTTTTCAGGCATCTGACAAATAGGGTCTTGTTACGTTTGTTTGTTTCGAAAAGAAGATGATTGAATCAAACATTTGTATTCGTTAGATAAGAAAATAATCATTGGGTGCAAGACAGCAAGAATTCCACATTAGAAAGAGAGCAGGGTTTAAACAGCTCTCCATGAATGCCTTTGATGCACTCTGCTATCATCATTAAATGATGATATGATAAGATGGAACAAGTTTACACCCTTTTGTCTGCTGTTGTGGTCAAAAAACAGGTCTTACAAACCAGTTTGTTTCATGCATACCACGGCTTTAAGTGGCTTCCTTGTGTTACAATGGGAGGAAACATCAGAGGAGAATTATTTTTCAGTGGCTAGCACTCCATATTTTGAGTGCTTTTAAGTGTCATGTGACATCAGGAAGAGGAAATGAAAGGAATTAAAGAAGAAACTCTGTGTCCTACCCCCTCACACACACACACACACACACACACACACACACACCGACACACACACATTGTATAACTGTACACAACCTGGACACACACACGCGGCATCCACTCCAACCGGTCAGGGCCGAACAAATGAGCCGCAGAACTCAAATAGATTCCCTTTATCACCTTGCTGGCTCCAGCCACCAGAACATTAACACAATATTTATTGATGCTGCCACTTCTCCTGCTGCTGCCGCTGCATCATGGGAGCAGGAATGAAAGATCGGGAAACAGAAGAGAGAGGGAGAGAGAGAGAGAAAAGAGAGAAAGAAGAAGGCTAAGATCCAAATAATTTTCTAGCTAAGCCTCCCGCTCCGTCTCCTGAAATCTGCTGACAAACAATGAAGGAGGTGAAGTCGGAGCCAGCGAGCTTGGGGCGCCGCCAACAAAAAAGCCGGGAGGAGAGAGTGCAACAAAAAAAAAAAAAAAAAAAAGGGGGAGGACAGGTGGGAGGGAGAGAGAAAGAAACACAAGAGAGATTGAGGTTTGATCCATCGCTCTCAGGAGTTCATTAGCTCCTGGAACGGAGCGAAGGATGGAGAGAGATGGAGGATGAGCAGCAACCCCGACCACCACCTCCCTGTTTATCTCCCTCCACCTCCACCTCCTCCTCACTTCCTGTCGTCTGTCATCCTGAGACCTCTCCCCCTTCTCCTCCCCTCCGCTACCTTCTGTCCCCGCTGGCTTCACCTTCCACGTCTTCTCATTTGTCGCCTTTTACTTTACTGTCTGCAAAACTTTGTCTCGGCTGAACAGACATTTATTTGAATAAAAAGGACAAGTTAAAGCTCTCCGGCCTTCTTTTGTATTCATTTAATTAGATTTAATCAGATCACTGTGAGTCAGGAGCTTATTTCCATCTTGGATCACCGGGTGTTCAAACAGCAAAATGAAGGTTTGACATACTGTTTCTGTCTGTTGTTTACTCACCCTCTCTACACACACACACACACAGTAACTCCTGAAAGTCTCTCCATCAGCTCAGGCAGCATCTGTCAGCCTGTCCATCACTGTTCTTATACCGCCTTCAGACTTTCTATTTTTCCCCTGAAGAAGAGCAGGAGGGAGCAGGCGCACTGAGAGAGAGAATAGTCTGACACAGGAGGAAAAGAAGAAGAAAGTTTCAAATGGATAAAACCAAATTTAGCTTTTACCAATGTAAAGCATTGTTGGCTTTTTCTTCATATGGTGAAGCCTGACAGATTTCTCATGGACTAAAGCCTAATGGTACCTAATGATCCTCACAATGTCCCAGCAACTAAGCAGGCTGTTCTCCAACTATACTTATGAAAATAATAAGATAAGATAATATAATCCTTTATTAGTCCCGCAGCGGGGACATTTGCAGGATTACAGCAGCAGAGAGGATAGTGCAAACAAGAGACATAGTAAAAAAACAAAATCAAAACAAGTATTATAAATAAGTAAATAAGTAAAAAAATCCACAATAAGTAAAATATTACATAAACAGACTGAATACTTTTGGTATCGTACAGTGGATTGCACATATTTTTATATTGCACAGATTTATATAGTCGTTTTTTTATCGGCAACAGAGCTGTTATACTTAGATATCCCAAGAAATAAAAACGTTTGTAATCCAGTTATACATGAACTAGACCGCCAGAGTCCACATGGTGGATGTGTTAAACAAAAGCCGGTCTATTACCCGAGAGACTTCTGCTCGTTCCCCGTGTGAAACAAGAAGTCGATATTGATTTATTTGTCATGTAACTCAAGTAGTTTTGTTGCCTAAACGGAACCAAGTGATTCAGGATCTGTTCCTAAACCTAAGTTAGTAGTTTCTCTGTGAAGACAAAAGTTTACTTTAAAACACTGGATGCATGAAACAAGCCAGAATTGACACCTGTTGCTGACTTGAGGACTCACTTTTTGTAAAATATCATACGAACTGTTGTATGAGGATACGTTGTTATTGCTTGTTTTGACCAACAGTCCAAAACCCCCAAAAATATTACACTGATATAAAACACAAAATCCTCAAATCTAGCATTTGTGCTCAGTGAAATATCATCTGAACATCCATTATATAAATATTTGGATTCTTACAGTAGGAAAAGGAGAAATGAAAACACTTGAAATATGAAGGAAAGACTACATTCCCTTGGTGAGATGTGCAGTAATAACATCACTGTCAGCGTTGTGCTGTAAACACAGACTTCACTGTGAACTATCACCAAAAAATGCATCATTAATTTCATCTGAAAAACCATCTGCTGCACCGAACGCCCCACTGCTCGCATTCAGCCGGCGAGGGACGGCTTCTGCAGGACGGAGAGTCATGAAGCATATTCCAATTACTCCTGAGAAAAAATATGTGTTCCATCTCCTTCCTCACCGGTGATGAGTGCAGGTGTGCAGACTTTGAAATAATTCTTTACAAACACGGCTGAGTCACAGAGATAGAAAAAAAAAAAAAAAAAAAAAGTGTAAAAATGAAGACATCCTCTCTCCCCTTGAAGTCTGACGTCATCTCCCTGCCCACTGAACAGCAGGTTAGCATTCACACACACACACACACAATCAAGAAACCCATTAATGAGGTTCTACGCCACAGCAGGGTCATCCACTGAGAGCACACACTGATACAAAGCACACACACGGGTTAATGCATAACAACATGGCTGCAGTCTTTAATCCACCATAGGGCTGGTTTCATGTTGCAAAACTTGCAACACATGATAAAGACTGCCTAAGAGCAACCACTCAAACTGAACACACTCACAGGTGTTTTCATATGTTTGCATGTTTTTTTTTGTTTCCATTCATGTATTTTATGCACAGCTTGAAGTATTGCATCGGAAAAGCTGTGTGGAAAAGGCAAAAAATTCAATAAAACTAAAAAATCCTACGTTATCAAAGGTTAATCAAGTCTATAAGAACATCTATTTTATTACTTTTATTTACATTCAACATAATATTTCTTGCTTAGATTCTTCAAGAAAGAGAAAGTCTCCAATAAATCACAAAAAAATTAAATTATATTTGTCAGTATCAATATTGAAAAGCCAACATCGATCTGTTCTTGACTCTCTAAATCACAGCACATTGAACCACACACGTAATACAATAGTGCAATACAATAAGTGCAATTATAATACAATACACTGTGCAATTATAGCTTTAATAGTTTTTCTGTCTGTACATATAATATTTCAGTTATTGTGGATTTTTCCAATATATAATATTTTTTCTTATTGCTTATTTATAATACTTGTTTTTTATTTCATTTTATTTTTATCTTGTCTTTCTTTTACTATGTCTCTTGTTTGCACTTTACCCTATGCTGCTGTAATCCTGCAAATTTCCCCACTGCGGGACTAATAAAGGATTATCTTATTTTATCTTATCTTATCTTAAAGGAACACACACATTTATATACACACACACACACACACACACACACACACACACCCTTCTCAGCTAGTAGTAGTACCCGTGCAGCCGACATGCTGGTTAGTTAGTTAGTAAGCAGAGCAGAGCGCAGCAGAGAGCTGGTGACATGACAGCTAGCCAACCCGCCTGCAGGCAGCCACACACACACACACACACACACACACACACACACACACACACACACACACACACACACACACACACACACACACACACACACACACACACACACACACACACACACACACACACACACACACACACACAGCTCACATCCTTCACACATGTATTTGCCCTCTGCAGCCTTCTTAAGCAATGTGTGTAAAAAAACAACATGTATGTGCACACGTGAGGGGGTGTGTCATGGATGGAAGGTACAGTTTACGTGACGTCAGCGGTCCATTCATGAACACCACCCCTCCTCCTCCTCCTCCTCCTCCTCCCTCCTCCTCCTCCTCACTACGTAGCAGCTAATGCGATACAACGCACCACGTGGGGGTCCTTACCCCCTTTCTAAGCCAATCCCAGCTCAGCGCTTAACGCAGCTCACACTATATACACTACACACACACACACACACGTGTGCGTATGTAAACATGTGAGGCTTTAAAAGATCTGCCAGCTCCAGTTTCACATGACATAATGTAGAGGGAGTGTTGGCATACGCACACACATTCCTCCTGGCTAAGTCAGATGATGAGAGGAAATCACGGTGGGAGCTTGATGGGGAGATGATGATGAGGAGGTGATGACGATTAGCGGAAAGATGGATTGATGGATGGATGGATGGATGGATGAGAGGATGGGGGTAAAAAAACAGAGGATGGATGGAAGAGAAGGATAAAAAGGAATGAAGGATGTGAAACGTGGGTGATTGGCTGTCGTCAAATAAATAAATAAAACGTCTCTCATCCCTGTTTCACTCGCCTTGTAAACAACCGCTGTCTCTAAGCGAGAGAGGCGAGCCTCGAGGGAGGAAAAAAGGGGGAGGGGAGGGGGGAAGCGAGAATGAGTGAAAACAAGATAGCACTGCATCAGGAAGAGATATGAAAGACAGAGAGGGGGAGAGAGAGACAGAGAGTGAGAGAGAGAGAGAGAGTTGTTATGCCCCCACACACCATGACTCATCTCCGGTTTCATACCCAGCAGGAGGAGGGTGTGTGTGTGTGTGTGTGTGTGTGTGTGTGTGTGTGTGTGTGTGTGTGTGTGTG
Source organism: Anoplopoma fimbria (assembly GCF_027596085.1). Lineage (NCBI taxonomy): Eukaryota > Metazoa > Chordata > Actinopteri > Perciformes > Anoplopomatidae > Anoplopoma > Anoplopoma fimbria. Next base: position 4,292,877 of record NC_072472.1, on the reverse strand, counting down.
TGTGTGTGTGTGTGTCGAGAGAGAGTTTGAAGAGTGTACGTGCATCCGTACTTGAATATGGGTTTAGCGTTTGAGTTTTGTGGTGCACAAGTCAAGTGTGTGCGGATGATGACGTGTGTGTTTGGTGTGTGTGTGTGTGTGTGTGTGTGTGTGTGTGTGTGTGTGTGTGTGTGTGTGTGTGTGTGTGTGTGTGTGTGTGTGTGTGATGCTGGGAAGAGAGGGGTGAGGGTGGGAGGGTGGTAGGTGGGTCTGCTGTCACAACTGGGAACATTTAACAAGTCCCCAGACGGTTTCAGTTTAATTGATTCAAGCCTGCGTGCAGCCAGTTCAGCTTCATGTGAGCAATAAAAAAAAATAAAAAATAAAAATCTTCAAAATCATGAACAGTAGGTTGGTTACAAAAGTGGGGCTGAACATCCCACCAGAGGCAGATGCTCCACTTACACCCCATTACACCCGCTCACACCTGACTCCCAGCATCAGCACCCGCATCCACATGTCCTTGTTCTGCTGGTGGTGGTGTTGTTGTTGTTGTTGTTGTTGTTGTTTTTAAACAGGTAAGGATGCATCCACCAACCCAGGGATGCAGACAGAGCTCTGACTTACAGGAGGTAAACAACACCCCCACCCTCCTCTAAAGCCAGCAAGATCTGCTCAGCATGAAGCAGGAGGAGGAGGAGGAGGAGGAGGAGGCAGAGAGGAGTTGCTCTAATTCCTTGATGTGTGTGTGTGTGTGTGTGTGTGTGTGTGTGTGTGTGTGTGTGTGTGTGTGTGTGTGTGTGTGTGTGTGTGTGTGTGGTTGCGTGCTCAGCCTTCCTAAAAGCAGAGCTGCTCCCCTATCCTCCCATTTTTTTTTATTTTTTTTACTGAGCATTGAAGGAACCTGCAAAAATCCTCCAGGGACTGTGTGTACCTCCACCCTGCACCCAGACTACCTAACCAGTCACACAAACTCCATATCATAACCTAAAATGCACCTATGAATGTGTGTGTGTGTGTGTGTGTGTGTGTGTGTGTGTGTGTGTGTGTGTGTGTGTGTGTGTGTGTGTGTGTGTGTGTTCCTGCTTTTTCAAATCCGCCTGCAAGTTGCAACTCACATTCCTCGCCACGCTGCTGCAAATGGCCCTTTATTTTGTCGCAATTACACACAAAAAAATAAAATAAATAAATATAAATACCCACACTTCTTTGGACTCTCTCCATGTGCCCCGCTCGTACACATACACTTGATTCCCACCGGGGGCGCGTTCACGTTCACGTTCACGCCTGCAGCCAAGTAGTTTACCCGGATTAATTACACCTCTCCGTTCAAAAAAAATAATAAAATAATTTTTTTTAAAAAGGTGTTATATGCATTTGTTGCACTCACAACCAACAACAACCCCCTTTTTTTTTTTTTTTTTTTTTTCTTTTTTTTTTTTTGACCCACATGCACCGCTCCCAGCACCCGGCCAATGTGACTGACAAGCCCGCTGCAAAAAGTGCGCACAGAGCCCTGGTGGTGGCCTCCCAGCACCGACACACAACACATGAAGGGGACTCCAGCAGTCCTGCAACATGCACACTTTTACATGTTTAATATATATATTTCCATGGGTGTTTTATTTTCCTTTACCTTGATGGCAGTCAGCTTCGGATCCAGACAGGTCCTGGAGATTAGGAGAGCATTGGGAGTCTGGCACATGTATGTCTGCAGAGGAGAGAAGGGGATCTTTGGCCCACTCGGTGCCCTGGCACGCCGCTGCTCGGGCTCCACGTTGGGCTGTGACAGGACCGTCCCTGTCCCCTCCCTTCCGTCCCTTCCCTCCCCCTCTCGGTGCGCGTTGACAGCGCGTCGGCTCTGCAGAAATAATAAAAAAAAATCCCCAAAAAAGTGGCAGACAGGAGCTGGTTGCAGAGTTGCAGGGTTTTTTTTTTTTTTTTTTTTTATGCAAGTCAACAACAACAAACACAGGGTGGTGGAGGAGGTGGTGGTGTCCGCTGGTCCTGCTGCTGTAGCCGGCTGTGAGGTGCGCACATTACAGCTCACAGGAAAGCATGTCGCATTTTGCAAAAAGAAAAAAAAGACACAAAAAAAAAAAAAAAAAAAAAAAAAAAAAAGGAAAGGAAAGCAGCCCTCCAAAAAAAAAATATAGAATGTATCAAATCCGACGATTGTTTTCCTCTCCGGTGCCAACGAAACGCGAGGAAAAAAGGAGATCAGGAGGAGGAGGAGGAGCAGGAGGAGGAGGAGGGTTGAAGAAATTAAAAAAGAAAAAAAAAAAAGGATGCTTTATTTCCAAATGATGAGTCAGAGAAGATTGCGAGCACCTTCTGTTTCGCAACGTCCCTCCTTCCAAAATAAAGCACCGCTCTCTCTCCACGTCTCCGTCTCCAACCCTGCGCTCAGACGCACAGTCTCTCTCCCTCTCTCTCTCTCTCTCTCTCTCTCTGTGTTCAAACACAGAACAAATGCATGAAGATAAAAAAATAATCAGCTTCTTATCATCAGCTTGCAAACTCTTTTTGGCGCCATATTTATGGCGTACTTTCAATTCAGTGCTCCAGCAAAGCTGCACTTCCTACTCCGAGAGAAACGCGAGATCACTGCGCCTCGGAGAGGAGAGGATGGGGATTGAACCTTCACCTGCCGGTTCACTGTCAGCACGACAGGCTGTGGGTTTCATTAAGGGGTGGTGGTGGTGGTGGTGGTGGGTGAGAGAGAGAGGTGAAATGGGACATAAAAAAAATAACACACAAATGATTAATTAATAAAAGTTTCTGAAAACAATTAATAAGGTTATTTATCAATAGAGGACTCGATCATGCATGAATTCATTTGAGAAATATCTGCATATTATACAAAAAAAGTTTGAAAGTTTTCCAAAAAGAAAACAGTACCAGTCAAAAGTTTGGACACACCTTCTCATTCAATGGTTTTTCTTTATTTTTATTTTTTTCTACATTGTAGATTAATATTGAAGACATCCAAACTATGAAGGAACACATATGGAATTATGTGGTAAACAAACAAATGCTCAACAAACCAGAATATGTTTTATATTTTAGATTCTTCAAAGTAGTTGAATGAGAAGGTGTGTCCAAACTTTTGACTGGTACTGTATGTCGGCTTAAAATCACCTTTAAAATGGTTTTATGTTAATTTAAACTACTGTAGTATGTACTCACTGTAAAATTCTGAATGATGCTGGGAAATATCTTTAGACTGCAGGAATATCACTGTAAACAGCTGAGTTGTAATAATAATTGTATTTATTGTGAAATATTACTGTAACGTCTTGTGAAATCCTGGAATTGATTCATAGTGAACCTTGTTTTCTATGACTGACGTGTGGCTCCTTTAGAATTATGTTAGAAAATTCAAACTCATCCACAACTTGCAATTGATAGCACTTTTTAGATTTCAACTGCACCTATTTCATTTCACTCTCACCATTACCACCAACTGCTGTGAACACAATTTGTGGCTGGTGCCTGAAGTTCAAAGCGAAGGCCTGTAGTTGCATTTTACTGTAAGTGATAATATCTCTCCACCGGTGATTGATTTTGCTCCTCGCAGGGATCCAAAGGGAATGGTTGGCAAGTAAATTACCTTCCTTCACATTTTCTCTAAAATCTATATTTAAAAAGGGGGAGGAGGGTGTTTGATCAATGCGTAATCTACTGCCCTCCACTGTCTCTAAATCACTGTCCCCTTGGCCTGTTTTTGACCAGGACTACATTTTCCTGTAATTTCTCCACAGTTTGATGTTTGCAAAGTACAGCTTTCACAAACAAATCCGTCTTCAGTCCCCCATGAAAAAAACTCCCTGTCTCATTCAAAGTGTGCAGCTTTTGACTTTGCATCTCTGCAGTGAATCATCTCAACTTCTCTTTTCTTTTTTTTCTTTTTTTGCATTTAAAATGTCTGGTCAATGCACATATAGCTGCAGAGCCAGGAGGCCCACGAATATTAAGGTCATTCGGATGAACAAACGGGACGATTTGACTTGTATCACACACACAGAGATCCTGCATGCAAGGATGTCAGGTGCTTCAAATGCTCCTATCGGCTGTATCAGGTGTCACTCAGAAAGTAGAGAGAGAAGGGGGGGAGAGAGAGAGAGAGAGAGAGAGAGAGAGAGAGAGAGAGAGAGAGAGAGGAAATGCTGTTTTGTGATGCTGTGATGCTGTTTTGCACAAAGTGAAATGAAGCGGTGAAGGACACAGAGGAGGAGATTTTTCTGGCACACATTCAAATGCAACACCAGCATCACAGAGTTTGTCCTCCTCCTCCTCCTCCTCCTCTTCCTCCATCCTCCTCCTCCTCCACATAACGCAGGTGGAGGAGCGTCCCCTGAGGAAACAGCCTGTGACCCTCGTCATGGTCGTTTTGTAATGTGAGGTAATGCAATTTACTGTCTGATGAGATGCACGTGTTGTTGTATTTAGGCAGCAGATTCATCCATATGTGGGTCAAATAGTAGCTGTAGTATTTTTTTGAGTTTAAAGCTGCAGAACATTTTCCCATTTTCATTTTGTTAAATGTTTAAAGATGCTACATGTGTGCATTTTAAGAGTACTAGTTTAGTATTTATTTAGTTTTTTACTTACTTCATCTAGATGTTTTATAGTATCAAGTATAAGTTTATTAATATCAAGTATTAGTAACTAACAAATCTTTATTTATAGGAAAAAAACATCACAAGATTAAACAAGCTTTGACTCAGAAATCACTGAGTCAACATACCTGAGAGTGAGCTGAAGGAGGTAGGATTTATTTCAAGGCTGCAGACATGTTAACAGATTATCTTTGAATAATATAATCTTGACTTTCAGCAAAACCTTGGATGGATTTTGTTTTACAAAAGAGGACTAACCTCCTGCTTCTTTATCCTTCTGGTGTATTGCTCTTTGTTTTTCTCTACAAACTACAAAACAACATAAATATGTCATCTACATAACAGAAATACCCAATAATCTCGACAGTGTAGTTCCTCCATGAGTCCATGTGGTTCAGACCTAATTGGACCATCTGTGTTGTATTTCTGTGCTGAGGTTTTAGGATTTAGATTTTTTACATTACTAAAGCACAAGTAGCAATACCACCCTGAAAGTCTGTAAAGTAACTAGTAACTCTGTTTGTCAAATAGTGGGATAAAAAGAACAACAGTAGAAGTATTAAGTTGCACAAAATGTAAATACTCAAGTGAAGTACGGGTACCTCAAAACAGTATTTAAGTTACAGTAGTAACGTAAGTAACTGTTAAGCATTGTTAGGTTATATTATGTTAGCACAAAATCAAGTTTGACTTTCTGACTTGGTGTCCTTCACAACAGATTAAGATGTCTATGATGAAACAAACACACAAACATCTACAATACTTATTTAAATAGCAGTTAGCTGACAGTTGTGTGAATTTAGCTGTGTTAGCGTATCACTAAAGCTATGCTAAAGTGTTTAAACGTTGTATAGATACTTATTGACTATATATGTAGTGTTTTCGTGGTATGATTCAAGCACAACTCCACCATGAACCATTTATACAATGACAAATACCACAACAACAAAAATTGTACTACATGTAGTTGTCAGTTACATCAGTGGTACATCATTTGGAGCATGTCATGTACCGTACCACCGCACTAACATGACCCTTCAAAGCTTCCTCTGCTCCTTATTTTGGATTTAAAGACAGCAGCAAGGAGCAGAGCTGTGTTAAAAAAAAACAAAGACAAAGAGCAAAAACCAGAATCAAAATGCCTGATTTCCTTAACATTTAATTCCCTTCATCGTCTTGGGACTTTGAAATCTATTTGGTTTGAAGTTCTCCAGTCAAGTTAATTAGTTCCAAACATCTTGGTCTTTTTCTTTCTTTTGCTATTCACGGCACATAAACTCTTGTCAGTGTAAATCTCTGCTTATATTAATCTCAATCACTCTCCCACCAACCACAGCAGCCACCTCTAACAACACAACACACACACACACACAGGCACAGCATCGGCCAACATTACGCTATTTTTCCATGACATAGGTTGCATTTGATTTCCATAACCACACATTCCAGGAAATAGGATCAATATGTGGACACAGAGATGACAGTATTCATGCAGAGGCAGCTGTGTGTTGGTGGTGGTTGGTTGTTGGTGAGGAGTTTCATGCACTACTGTATCATGGCCCCGATATCCTTGTCAACTTAAATTAGGCCAATAGACGGGTAGATATCCTCATTTTTTTTAAACAATAGGTCAGGATTCAGGACCTGAAATAGCTGGCAGGTCTTACTGCTCCAGCATCCCTACATGTCACTGGTTTTAATTAGTCTGGGTCCCAGGGTGACGGGCTACTTTTATCACTTTGGTCCCAAACCTAAAAATGTTTTAAGCACCCCTCCTCTATGGGAGGCTTAATTCTATTTCTTATAGACCTGCTGCAAAGTTTCAAAGACGCTCGTCCAACTTTTTATTTTTTTTAATCTGTCTCAAGATGGCTAATTGGCTACTTTTCCTGCTTTACCTCCTACATACTAAAGCTCATAACTAAAATAGCTGTAGGGTTTAATCAAAATATAACTTAAGGGTTTGCTTAGACGTTATTGATCTGGCATGTACAGCTGTTACATTGCAACCAGAGGTTTGTATTTCCTATTTAGCATTTTTCCAATGATTAGCCTTCTATAACTGGTGCAATGGTTTAAAACCAGGAGGGGTCAAACAAATGGCAAGAGGGCCAGAACTGGTCCACCAAGTCATTCATTCCAATTTTTCAATACAATTTTTTATCAATGAAATGCACTGCTATGCCCATGCTGGATACGCTATTATAAATCCCACATGCTTATGTGAAGGCTACATGACAGGACACAGAGAGTCGAGTTTTCCAAGAAAAAACGGACCAGTTCATATTTCTTCACAAAGGTAAATGGAAGCCAGTGTTCTCGGTGTGGTTCACAGCACCTTTCAGCGCTCAAGGAACATAATATTCAGCAACTCATCACGGCGGAAAAATAAAAGAACTTGCAAAGACAAATGAAAACAGATAAAATTAATTGTTGAGGGATCAGCGAGACATCTCAGGTTGTTCATCATCTGTTCTTTAAATGGATTGTTCAGTAATGTCTTGAAGGTTCATTAATATTAGTTTTTCATAATGTACTTGTGCTTTTTTTACATTAAAAAATACAAAAAAATACAAAGGTAAACATTAGGATGTGTTGTTATTCATGGGTTATTATGCAATGGGCTTATTGGGCTTATACGGCCAACATTCAGTGGGATCAAAAAGTAGCTCGTTTCAAAATGATCATCTGCCTTGAGAGGGGGTGCAAACAGGAAATAACATAAACAGGAAGAACGAAAAGTACAGAACAGGAAGTATGATGTCATGTATTTTAACAGTGATAAATATAAATCGAATGTATCCACTGTGCAATATAAACAACCATTCAGTCCAATTATATAATACTTTAGTTTTTGTTGTGTTTTTATGTCTTTGAATATCTTGTTTTTTACTTATGTCACTTGTTCGTTTGCATTATCCACTCTGCTGCTGTAATCCTGCAAATGTCCACACTGTGGGACTAATAAAGGATTACCTTATCTTATCTTATTTTATTACACCATTTGATTATGTACACTCAGCAGAAGCATATTTCCGGCTTGAGGTTTGGGTAACTGTAGGAACAAAGAGGACTTGATTAGGGTTAGGGAAATACCATGGTTTGGGTTCAAATGACTACCTGGTTAAAGGTTAAGGAGCAATAATGGCAAATGTTTTTCCTTTGGTCCCATCGGACAAAAATTAAAAACGCCTATAGCCGTGGCATGACAGGGCTTTGCCATTTAACATGATTATTAATCGTTCTGGGGCATTTGCTAAGCACCTGATGCTGTTGTTTTTCTTGGGACTAAGTCTTGGGACTAAGAAAAACAGCAGGCAAAAGTACTTGGTATTGCGCAACATGCAATATACCTTAAAAATGTGCACAGAGTAAAATTCTAAAACTAGAAAGATGCACTCAGCAGAGTTCAGTTCTCCACCAGGTGTTTCTGCAATGACCACTGCTGTATTGTGTGATTGAATTAAAACAACCCACAGTTGGCTAACTCCCTGTCTAGACACCAATGGGCTGTAGGGCATCTTAAATAACACTTCATTCAAACTCAAAAACAAGAGGCTATGTATGCAAGCAATCGGCATGGTGTAGTCGTATAAGACAATGTTACCAAGCTGTTAGAAGCTCTCTGCCTGTCTAGCAGCTCCTGAGTTGCGGCAATGTACTCAGCAGTGAAAGTACTGGTAGTAGCGCTAGCTGTTAGCCATAAGCTAAACAAAGAATCCAAAACAATAAAAGTGAGACAACTGTTTTCCCCACTGTGTCTCTGGCTGCAGAGCTGCGTCTGAGAGGTACTCAGCAGTGTGTGTACTGATAGTCCAGTTAGCTGTTAGCGAAACACACCACACAAAACACTAAAAGTGAGTTAGCGTCTGGGGGTCGGCGGTGCTCTTAGCTGTGTTATCACTAGCGGCCCCTACCGGTTGGGGGCCTGTTAAGAGTAGTATGTGAGGAGGAGTCAGCAGGCAGTCAATGGCAGTGTAAAACAGGCCATTTTGCAGCCATAACTTCTGCTGATTAGCCGTGGACAGACAGGGAGACGCACACTCACTAACGGAGACACAAGAGCCATTGCTTGATTCTCCTGGTGAAGATTATAAATAAACCTTACTCTGAGATTTTAACTGCTTGTGGGGAAATAGTAAAATTGTTCTTTAGACTGAGTCAGCTTTTGAAAGGAATTCATTGAAAGTTGACATCCTGATTTACACATCTAATTATCTTCCAAACCCCTGAACAGGTTTACAGTGATCTATAACAATGTTTCTTTCCTGCCTCTTCATTTCTCCCTTCGCAGTAACACTCATCTCCACACAGACACTTTACAGAACGGGTTAATCGTTTTTCTCGCTGGCCCTCCTCCAGGAACTCCGTCTGAAAAGGCTACCTGTTGTCTGTGTGCTTCCCAATTATAGTTTTCTCCTGAGTAAGCATACATTAGGTGACTCATCAAGAACGGCTGTCTGCCAGAGCTGGCTGGAACACAGTGTATTATTTCAGCATCGGTGTATATTTCAGGCAGAGTGAGATGGTGGAGGGAGAGCGAGGCCATAAACCTAATGGGTTAGTTCACTCAATAAAGCGGCGACTTGTATGACTTGGAAGCTGCCCAAAATATAAACATACTCAGGAGTGTCACCGGTGGGGTTTTTCCAAGGGGGGAATTTGACAGGAGGTGAAAGTGCGTTTTTATGACTCATGACTTGTCTTTTTAGGACTGAATGTCTGCGTAGAGAACATTTTAGAGGCTACATTTCTTACTGAAACTTGTTAAGAGCTGGCATTTAGTGTTAAGGATAGGGTTTTACTTGTGCATATGTATGTATATATGTGCACCTAATATGTGAGAAATAGTGGCCCGACCCTAATTCCTTAAACCCTGAACCCTCATGGATTTAACTGACATCATGCATGCTCTCTTCCTACCACTTTTATTTAATTTATCTGTAAAGGGAAGGTTTTCTATTTTTTATTTTATTTATAAAAGTAAAGCAATTGGAGCTAGATTGTCTGTATGAAATAAAGATTATTATTTGAATTATTATTATCAGTCTTTACTCCCTGATTTTAACGTTTTCCAGAATCTTATTGCCTCACATGATGAGAGGTAATAGTCAAATACTCGATTTACCTGTTTTTTTGTCAAATAAGCTTCAATAACAAAAATGTTTGATTAACGAACCAGTTGTATAATATAGTCTCTGCTTTCATTTGTTCTTATGTACCATCTTTAATCCTCAATGTTTTTGTGTAAATTGAATATGCAAGACTGGACACCAATATGCGGTCCTCTTTCTTTACCATTTTGACGTATCCATGCTTCTACTGGTAATCCTGTGTTTAACGTCACATTGCGATGAATTGTGGGTAATTCTTTAAAGCAAAGTCTGCAGAAATTTGGACTGACAAAGTGTGCGTAAAGGGCTGGAAATGTCTGCAAGAGAGCCCTCAAACCCTCACAGTTTTGCAGAAATGCGACTCTAATCCCGTGAGTGTGGAGATTGGGATTGGGCCGTTGTGCAGGTGTTATGTGCATGAACACAAGTCCAGTGTGCAGAAGGGAAGATTCAGGCGGCGTCATGTTTCTTGTGTTAACTTAGTTTCTCTGTGGTGTGTTAGCCAAAAACAATTGATTCAGAGCATCAGGAGAGCCCGGCCTGTTTTGTAACCACTCGCAGTAAACTGACACTGCGTGGAAATAGAATTACAATGTTCAGAGCGCCATGGAAAACTGGATGAAGCTGGAACATGTGGGAGAAGTTTAAGAGTGGAATCAAAACCAACGGCATTACTCAATAAAGTTATTTTTAAATTAAAGCCTAAAGAAATACTCTTTGTTATATCTGGAGTGATTCATCATAATGGGCTTTTTGGCAAATACAAATCCCCCTTTCTTTTGTTGTTTTGATTGTTCGGGTATTTAAATCTTAATTTGTTGTTAACCTAAAGAAACCTGATGAAGATGAAACACTTTAAAACTTTTTAAAATGTGTTAAACTTGATGCATAAATCTACAGAAAGAAGGTCAAAACAAACCTGAAACCACAAATTTAGCTCATCAAGTTAAGATTTACTGAACCAGCATGCAGCGTTTGAAACATCTGGAGTTTGGCATCTTTACACAATGAGAATGAATGCAGGATATTTCTGAAGGTGAGACAGTCCTTTTATTGGTTCTCAACAATGATCTCGATCTTCACTGAACACGTCAGGTTGCACATTTAAAAAAAAAAAAACCTCCTGTCTGGATCTGCTCAGACATTATTTCATCTCTGCGTGTTCGACTGTTGTTCCAACCTGCTGTGTTTTCTTTGGCTGGGTTTCCACTGTTCCTTTACAACTGATGGGGAAATGATTTCAGGTGTTTCTTTATTTCTTTCTCTCCATTTTTCACCTTTATTTGACAGAGGATCGGATTTAATGGGTCCTTAAGAGATTTTATGAAAAGCCGCCCTGTTTACAAGCCTCAATTTTCTCTTTTAAACCAAATGTGTTGGCATGATACATCAGATATGCAGGAGGTTATGCTGTGTGTGTGTGTGTGTGTGTGTGTGTGTGTGTGTGTGTGTGTGTGTGTGTGTGTGTGTGTGTGTGTGTGTGTGTGTGTGTATTCTAATCATTTGCATATCTTTTCAGGAGTATAGAGCCTTTTTAACAATGAAAAGCAAATGTATAATTTTCTCTTTTCTAATAAGGATCATCTTATCAATCAAGTGCACGTGGAAACTTTTCTTTGGGGTAATTTTAATTTCCAAAATGATTTTTTAATAGACCCTCTCTTCTTAATTAATTATCACAGAGGCCAAACCCTGTATTGTATTCCTCCCAGATGTTTTTAGGCTTTTACAACGACATTAATTAACAGTTAAATCAGTTTTTACTGAGCTGTGGAAACAAAAGTATGACTACTCTGTCTGTCAGTCCGTCTGACTTCATGTTGGCTTGCTTTCCTTTTTGGAATCCCTCTGCATATCAATGACTTCATGTCAAAACAAGCCCCAAAGCCTCCTCTGCTGTGTGTGTGTGTGTGTGTGTGTGTGTGTGTGTGTGTGTGTGTGTGTGTGTGTGTGTGTGTGTGTGTGTGTGTGTGTGTGTGTGGTGTGTGAGCATATCTGTGATCTGTGAGCCTGAATGACCATAAGCCTCTTTACATGGGCTGGAGGTTAAAAGTCCAGTGTTTCTCTCTGATCATATTCCTGGCAGGCTGGTCAAGTGCAAAGAGAGAGAGAGATGTGTCGCTCAAGTGAGAAGATGAAGAAGGCAGAAAAATGAAAGTAAGTGCGTGTGTGTGTGTGTGTGTGTGTGTGTGTGTGTGTGTGTGTGTGTGTGTGTGTGTGTGCAGACATTTCACCACCACACTACCTGCTTTGTGAATTTTATATATCTCCTGGCAAAGCAAGAACCACAGAGAGATCAAGCTGTAAGGGAGGAGGATGAAGCCTGGGAAGCCTAAAGCCGTGTCAGCTCACCTCCAGCCGATGAACTGCATTGAAGACAGCGAGAGGCTACTGCTTTCATTTTAACAGACCACAGCGACCCAAGGAGGTATTTTTCACAGCAGACATTTTGACATATCGTAGCAGGGAAAGCACAGGTGTAATTAGTGACATCAGTGACAAATGTATTCCATTTATGCCAGCCAATTCAAGGGTCCAGGTTATGTGCATGATCACTCACTTTCATGGCTCACTGAGACACTTAAATGGAACAGAGCCAGTGTTAATAGTATTAGTTTCACATGTGCTTCTGCTGCTATGAAAGGTGAAAATGTGTGATGTTAGAATGGGCCCTTTTATCTTATTGTTCTTTAAAAGCTTTCGCATACATTGTATTATCTCTTAAAAAAAGAAACTTATTGTATTTATTTTATAGATGTGGTTTGCCATTTAAGGTTTTATTAATTTTACAAAAATATGATTATATCGTCTCCAAACGTGATCTGTTCCTAAACCTAACCAAGTAGGTTTTTTTGCCTAAACCTAACTGAGTTGTTTCCTTCGAAGACATAGGTTTATTTTGAAAAGACTAAACTTGACACGTGTTGCTGGCTTTAACAAGGAGTAACTTTTTTGTAAGATAGCATATTAATCGTTGAATGAGGATACGTTGATTAGAGAGACTGGACAGCGACCGAAAGCAGTCAAGTGTGTAGTGAACATTTTGTCTCAGGTCCAACAAAATATAATGTAAAAAAAAATAAAAAAAATAAATATATATATATATATATATATATATATAAAATAAATAAAAATAAAGTAAAAAAAATAAAAATAAAAAATAAAATAAAATAAAATAAAAAAAATAAAAAAAAAAAAATAAATAAAAAAACATTGAATGAGAAGGTGTGTCCAAACTTTTGACTGGTACTGTATGTATATATAAAAATAAAAAATAATAAAATAAAATAAAAATAAAGGTTTGGGGACCTCAGAATCACATCCCTGCTTTTTGCAGATGATGTGGTTCTGTTGGCTTCTTCAGAACGTGACCTTCAACACGCACTGGGGCGGTTCACAGCCGAGTGTGAAGCGGTCGGGATGAGAGTCAGTACCTCCAAGTCTGAGGCCATGGTTCTCTTCCGGAAAACGGTGGATAAAATAAAATATATAAATATATAAATATATATATATATATATATATATATAATAAATATAAAAGTAAAAATTAAAAAAAATTGTTTGATAGTAAAATAAAAAATTAAAATTAAGAAAAAACCATTGAATGAGAAGGTGTGTCCAATCGTTTGACTGGTACTGTATATATATATATAAAATAAATAAAAATAAAAATAAAAGTAAAAATAAAAATAAAAATGAAGAACAACCATTGAATGAGAAGGTGTGTCCAGTCTTTTGCCTGGTCCTGTCCCCTCTGCAGACGGTATTTCAGGTCCGGGTGTAGTACCCAGCTCCACCGCGGAGTGTCGCTGTTTGACACAAGCCAAGTTATGAAAAACAACTTCCGGGACCCTCCTCTTAGACCGGAAGTTGTCTCTCGTTTACTCGTCCTGAGAACAGCAAAGATGGCGAACATGGACGTAGAGGACTTCATTCAGCAGAACAGAGCTCTGGCCGACCAGGTGGACACGTTTCGGGGTTACTGGGAGAGCGAGAAGCACTGGCAGGCCCGGAGAGAGTTCCTCCTGCGGAACATCAGCGACTTCGAGGACCCGCATCTGGACCAGCTGGTCTCTCTGTCCATGGTCTGGGCCAACAACGTCTTCCTCGGCTGTCGGTGCGTAAACACGTGATGGTCCTCTAACCTAACTCTAAGTCTTGACTAAAAGTTTCAACATATTGTTTGGTATAAAGTCTGATTTGTGAGAGTTTGTGTGGTACGCATGGCGGAATGTTTTGGAGTTCAGACTCTTCTTCGTGGCATTAATCAGCTGTTTGAAGGCTCTCTGCTGCCCCCAGTGGCCATATGGTGGTATTGCAACATATATTTTTTTTAAGACTGCAGTTCATTGTTTTTCCTCTCAAGTCAAACAGCTGATTATATATAAAATAATTATTGTTTTTTTTATAGAAATCTTTTCAGTGACTCCTTTTAGTTTAGTCAAAAGTAATTGCAAGTTTAGAGTAAAGTTTTTTTGACTTTAACATTTATGGCCACAAGATGACATTGCAACAAATTGGCCTTTTATGAGATAATATAAAATAATCCTTTATTAGGATTACAGCAGCATAGGGTATAGTGCAAACAAGAGATATAGTAAAAGAAAAACAAGATCAAATAAAAGAAAAAACAAGTATTATAAATAAGCTTTTTATAAATAAGATAAAAAATAAAGAATCCACAATAACTGAAATATTTAAATACGTACAGACACAAACTATTATAGCTATAATTGCACAGTGAAGACTGCAGATTCATTGTTTTTCAAGCAGCATATTATAAATAAAATCTCAAGTTAAACAGACAGAAAATATTATAACTAAAAAATAAGAGCAATCCACAATAAAAGCTGATAAAGATATTAAGCAAGTAAGCCTTATTTTTTTTAAACAATTTTTTTTGGGGATGCCACAACTGATATTTTTATTTTATTACAGTACCAGTCAAAAGTTTGGACACACCTTCTCATTCAACTACTTTGAAGAATCTAAAATATAAAACATATTCTGGTTTGTTGAGCATTTGTTTGTTTACCACATAATTCCATATGTGTTCCTTCATAGTTTGGATGTCTTCAGTATTAATCTACAATGTAGAAAAAAATAAAGAAAAACCATTGAATGAGAAGGTGTGTCCAAACTTTTACTGGTACTGTATATTAATTCAGTACAAATTGGAGTTTGACTGATACAATATCTATGAGGTAACAGAAAGAAATACTACAGAGGAAAGCCTTATATTTGTATTTTTAAGGGATTGTGACCAATATTAAGTAGGACATGTTAAAGTAAAGTAATAAAGACAGTATTTCTAAATTAATTTAACACATATTAGGCATTTCTGCGCTGAAATTTCTTATTTAAAAAAAAAAAAGAAGCTGATCCAATTATTGTTTTTTATACATCTTTTCAGTGACTCCTTTAGTTCAGTCAAAAGTAATTGCAAGTTTAGAGTAAAGGTTTTGAACATCACCTTATAAATACCCTAAAAACATAGATTTTTCATGGAATGATTGAAATAGAGTTAATAATTCTGACTTTAACATTTTAAAACGTTTATTTTTTTGAATTTACCGTCATGTAAGACAAAGAAAATCTCTTGAAATGGGGAATGTTGCCTAAAATACAACAAAATGTTCTTGTTTTTCTTACTTTAACACAATATCCCACAGCTGAATTATTGATTTAGAGTATTGGTATTATTAATAAATATTAACAGATCATTTTTCTTCACCAATGGCAGGTACAGCACAGAGCTGCTGGAGAGAGTGAATGAAATGGCTGAAGGCGTCGTGGTGGAGGACGCACCGATCTTCAAGACGAGAGACGAGATTATGAAGAAGCAACAGGTTTGTCTCTCTCACACACACGCACACACACGCACACACACACACACACACACACACACACACACACACACGTGTACACACACACGTTGACAAGATTAAATCATTCATGTCTTCTTCTCTCTCCCGTCACAGGGTCGATGACCGGCTCAGTGGTGTTGGATAAAGCCTGAAGACCGACGGGACTCTGCTGTTGTTTACATACAAACTGAGCTCGGAGCACATGTCACGTGTTTTTTTTTTACATGTTTTATGATGAACGTGTTAACATCTTAAATGTTTTATCAAAATCAGAAAGACTGTGTGACTCAGCTTTTACTTGTGGAGAGACAGCCAAGATGTTTTTAGCAGTGTGGGAGCTTCACTGCTCGTACATTTTTACACTATTGTTTTACTTTTTTTTAAAGCGTACTCATCGTTTTATGTATTGTTTTTTAATAAATTCAGATGAAAGATGACGTTTGGTCTTTTCCTAATGACTGAAACATAAAAGACTTTCTTTCTTATCGTGGTAATTGTTTTTCATATTACATTTGTGCTGATTTTGTGTGAATAAACAAACAATAGAGGACTTAACTTTTCTCTTATCAGCACTTCAAAGCTCTACAGAACCACACAAATGATCAGCTGGTTAATGGTCTTCACAAAATTGGAACAAGACATTTCTTTCATTTTCCCAGTTAAGGGTTATTTTTGCATCTTGCTTAGTGCTTTCAAATCATCTCCAGGTGGATTAATTTCCTTCTTAAAAGGATTGTATGACCATTTCTGAGCACAAAGCCAACCTTAATCATGACCAAAAAAAAAATGGTATTAGATTAATAAACAATACTACAGAAAAACATCATTAATGTGAGGAAAAATAAGGGCTAACTGTTAAGTAAATTATTAAAAGTCAAATTTAAACAGTGAGGACAAACAAAACATCAAGAAACCCGTCTCAAACTCTGAAAAATGTGTTTTATTATGTTTATACAGCATATTGTTATAAGTATACATTTTTTTGTTTAATTCACAAAATCTTTGTAACATATCCCTTCTGTGGTTTTTTTTGGGGGGGGTGAAATAAATCGCTAGCCACAACACAACCTTTTACTGCTTCAGAAAAGAGGAACCCTGTTTTATGATGATGGTTTTCTCTGGAG
The DNA here is from genome assembly GCF_027596085.1 of Anoplopoma fimbria. Classification (NCBI taxonomy): domain Eukaryota; kingdom Metazoa; phylum Chordata; class Actinopteri; order Perciformes; family Anoplopomatidae; genus Anoplopoma; species Anoplopoma fimbria. The sequence continues at coordinate 4,276,171 of NC_072472.1, read as the reverse complement.
TTGAGCTGTGTTAATATACTCAAGTGGTCTTTTAATTGGGCTTCACATACAAATAAAAAAAGGAGACAAATGCAGGCACGAAGACAACTTGAGGCTTTGGGGAAACGGTTGATTTAGGATTGAAACTGCGTAAGAGCTGTTCCTCCCTGCAGTCGACCCTCTTAACGGTTTTTATTTAGAGCAAACAAAATAAGAGACCACGCACCGGACTGCTCGGCTTTCCTCCTCTGCTCATTTGTTCATTTAAATGTCATATGTGTCATTTTAAGAGAAGGCTCAAAAGCACAGACACGTCACAGGCAACACTGAAAGTCGTTCACTTTCTGCGGCGGATGGAAAACCACGTGGGCGCACGCCTACGATGAGCTGTCGAGAGATGGAGAACAGTTCCACTCTAGATCTGCATTCATCTTCTATTCATTAAGATACATTATGAGCTGTGACAACCAATAAAAGGTCTATTAAAGTAAATGAGCAGAACAGAGAACACAGCTGTCAATCAAACCCCATTAGCCATGAACGCATCAAAATAAACATGATTTAGCGTCCACCATTCAAGAACATCTTAGAAGTACAAGCACTGTTGGACTCCAGTTCTTTTGCTTTTGATTACAATTAACAAAGAGACACACTATTTCCTCGGCTCAGCTGGGATTCGGTCCCTGCTCATCCTTTGCCATCCTGGTGTTAATATTTACTCTCTCCTAACACTCCCTCTCTAATATACTCTCCTACCTCGGAGTGAGTAAATGATTGGAATAAAAAGCTGAGGAGCTGCCGAGCCGAGGGAGTCGTGATTCATGATTCATCGGTGCCAGGGAGACTTTGGCGCCGTTGCAGCCTGTGACGTCTGTGAGCGCCGGAACCTACGGTGTCTCCTAAAATAACAGAGATATGGTGGAAGCGATCCGATTGTTCCTCATGATCTGCAATGATATGGAGTCTGGAAGCTGGATTGTTATATCTCAAAATATGCTGATTTAGTAGCCAAGTTGTGTGCACGCCAGCAGACGTTACAAAAAAAAAAATCTTCCAAAAGGAAAAAGAAAACGTGTAAAACTCAAAACACTATCTGCATCAATCCAACCAAACAACAAAGATATATTACAAATTCTGTTAGCAATAACTTATTTCACATCATGCAATACAAAAAAAAAGTAAAATTAAGGACAAGGAAACACAAATATAAGATTGATTTACCCTCCCTCGTTTTCCTCAAATGTGTTGGCAAGCATGTTGATGTCCATTCTGGTTTGTTTGTTTTTTATGTTCTTCCTTGTTTGTTGTTGTTGTTGTTGTTTTTTTTCAGGGTGGCACTTGAGTTCTTCTGATATAGTTGCTGTTTTTTCTTTTTCTTGATGAGGTAAATATGAAAGACTGGAGTACTGGGGTGATGAAGAGAGGAGGGAGTAAAAGGGGGGGAAGGGGGGGGGAGAGAGACAAAACTCAGACGTCCACCCAGCTCTGCTCCACGATGGCCGTCACCCTCTTCTCGTACTCCCTCTTGTTTTCCTGATAGAGCTGTGCGGCCTGACTGTTGGCCGGGCTGTTCGGGTTTGGCTCATCCAGCAACGACTGCAGGGGGGGGAATAAAGTGATGAAAATATTAGATGTGGGCAGAAACAATATTTAAAATTCACTGGGGAATGTTTGATCATATTTCCATTCTTTTTGAAGGAGTTACACAGAATATTTTGACTGGTATAGTCGACAAAAGTAACACATTTCTCCTGTTTTCACAGAGCTGTTCTTTCCCTCCCAGGCAGTTATAAAAACAAGTGAAAACACATTTTTTTTTATGATTTAATGACTATTTCAAATCATGACCCATCCCTAGAAAACAATAACCACATGTCTTGGGTATTATCAGCATTAAATATCCAGGACAGGTTCTCTTATGGGGGTGGAATATTGAGAAATGCACCGCATAAGAGAGCGCTTCATCCATAAATGCAGGAGAGACTTTAAATTATGTTTTCCATATTTGTTATTAAGATAGTTTGAGAATTGAGAAACGCATTGTTCTGATGATAGGGTTTAGAAAATGTGGGCTTAAAATGTGGGTTTACATTTCATATCTGGAACGTTTTAAGTTTATTTCTCCTGCAAATAAAAAATGAAACCTCCAATTTGAAACAACACTATTCTCTCTCTTTCAAAATAAAATAAATAATAATAATCGAGCCATGAAATTATCCATTCATGAAATTAACCGCATACTCTTGGATCCTCCCTCCCTATTCTGATAATATGCACCTATGTTAATGGTTGAACTGATGGCAATCAGCAATTAATCAGCTATCGGCTTTTTCCTGCTCAAACTTATCATTATTATATCATCTTTTACAAATCTGGGTTGACTTCTACAATGTTTACATCAGAATGTAGAAGGTTATATAGCTTCATGCATTTGCTATTATTACCATCATATATATTATTTGACGTTTTTCCCTCCCTTTTGAACAGTAAACATTGGATGCATTAAAAAGGAAACATCATTTGAAATCGATGAATTAACATCTACTGATGATCTGAAATGTACACACTCACTGTACAGTCTTCACATGAGCATTTGAGTTTCAACTAACAGACAACATCCCGTGTTTGTCAATCAGCCAATGATTTCATTGATGTTATGAACTGAAGCAAGTGCAGTACAGATTTCTGAAAGTGAAACCAACGGACCTGGATGGAGGTGAGTATGGACGACACATCGTATGTGGGGCTCCAGCGGTTCTGAAGGATGTCTAGACATATACTGCCATCTGCGTAAACTGGTAAACAAGAGAGGAAAAACTACAGGTTCAAGCTTCAGACCAGATTAAAAAGAGATCAACATCACAACATCAGTTATTATGAGATAGAGTTCTCTGCATCTGGTAAAAGGCTGAAAGTACAAACCTATCTGGAGCAGATGCTTTTTTATAAACACAGAAGATGGTGAAGATGACAACACGGGGCTTTTACAATTTCTTAAGCAAGCAGTACATTTCAAATTGTATATAAAATGTCTGTGTTTTCATATTGCAGTGAACTACAGAAGTGTGGAATACAGCACACAAAGTTAAGTGATGAAACACGCAGCACCAACCAATCGAAAACAAATGAACACAACCGCAAATCAGTATTACAATGCACCTTTTTATGAGTGTTTTTTTAATACATGCATTACCTACAACACTCCAAAATAGCCCATAAAATAAGGAACAGTAATCCCACATTATTCATTATTCATCAACACTAATTATTATAAGTTATTATCAGACTGAGAGCGGAGGAGATCGATAAGACAGTCTCAACAACATCACAGTTTTATTTGATATCTTTCATAGGCTCCAGTCTATTTATTCATGAATAGGTTTACATATGAGCTTTCTTTGCTTAATTGTCTTGCTTTTGCTGCCTTGTCTGTCGAAGTACTTTGTAAACTCTGTTTTTAAAAAGGTGCTATATAAATAAAGTTATTATTATTATTATTATTAGTTTTTATGGGCTATTACCGATTTTGTTGTTGTTGATTTTTTGTGATTATTGCACATTTTGTAGCCATATTTGTTTCAATAAAAACAAGGAAATCCTCTGCAAAGTCAGGTTTTTGTCCTCATCTCTCATTAGACAATAAAAGCAGAATAAAGTAGAATGCAGGTAAATAATGATGGCAAGTTTGAGGAACGTCTAAAAACACACCGGCAGCAGGTTCTTTATTAATCTGACACAACCTGCCACGAGAAAAAAATAAAGTTTTTAACTGCTGTATAACGGAGATCCGTTACTCTTACTGTCTGTTGAGTAAAACGTTAGGGTACACTGAGAGAAGGTCACAGACTAAACTCACTAAATTAATTTGAATTATGGACTGAGACAGCAGAGAGATGGGAGGAATGTGATGGGATGAGGAGAAACTTGAAGCCTTGAGATAATGGGAGGCCACGACTGTTGCTGCTTACCATTTGGGTGAAACATTCTGGAGACAAACCGAACTGTGGGAGGCTTGTTTGGGTACTCCTCGGAAAACTCTATCAGCAGCTTAAACGTTCCTGCAAAGAGACAGAGGGGGAGGAGGAGGTGGGGGGGGGGGGGGGAGAGTGAGTGAGTGAGTGAGGAGCATACAAGTAATATTGTGAGGAGTACACAGATTGAGGAGGTCGGAGAAAAGCGAAAGAAACAATTACGTTTCTAAAAATAAAGCCGGCTCGACTGGGAAAGAAAAAGGCTAATCCTTCACCGAGGCAGAGATGTCGACTCTGCAGGCTAAAAGGAGAAGAGAGGAGGGAGAAACCTGAGAGGAGAAAACAATGAACTCTGAGTCAGCGCTTCTCCTGCCGGACCCGAGTCATAATTACAGGCACAAAAAAAAAAGAAAAAACGAGCGTACGAGGGAATAGAAAGTGTGTATATGTGCATAAATGTGTGTCTATTGTACTGTGTGTACCATGCAGCAGAAAGTGCAAGTTCATTACTATCTGAACACATCTAATGAATGTTCAGCTACTCGGCTAACTGGTGCTGATGTCAGCGATTTAAAAAACATAATTTCCAGATGGATGCACCCAGAGTTGATGAGCACACAGTAAGTAACACCTGATAAATTATAAGTGCATGTAATAGAACTAATCAGAAAATATAAAAAACAGTTGGCCATGTCCAAAAGGAGGATCGTTGCTTTAGACATTATTTTATGTGATTTTGTGTACTTCTGCATTTGTGAATATTAGAAAATATACTTATATGGATTGTCATGATGATTATTTTAACTGTAACATCTGTTTTTTTGTCACTGTCGCATTGTATGGTACAATAATTTGGGGGCAAATTTATAAAAAAAGGGTGAAAAAGAAGATATTTAAATCATCGTCACTGTTTCATTACAAATCAAATGTTGTGTGTGTAGAGCCATAAACTCCATAAACTGCACATTAAGTTAACTTGTTATTACATGGTAGAAGAAAAACCTTGAACTATTTAAAGTACTTCTTGGCCTTAAATTGAGATGATTTAAAACTATTTCAGACTGTTTTTAAACACCCTCAGATGTCCTATATGTAATCATTTCATCTCTTCATGATTCAATAATACATATTTATAGGTGTGGGAATGTTTGAGTGTGTGAATTTGTGATGGATTGCTCGGCAGTGAAACCCCTCCAAGAGCCACAATAACTTTTACAACGCGCTGCCCAGAAGGCTGTAACAGACGGATTGAAAAATGCACCTCCACTCCTAATATCAGTGTATGAGGACGTTTAAATCAAATCCAGAGCTTTGGATAAATGCGCTCCCTCTGAGCCGGCACTTTATTGGACAAGATGAATCAAAGTGGAGAACTTACCGTCTTCAAACGGTGTCCCCACAGGCCTGCAAAGAGAGAGAGAGAGAGAGAGAGAGAGAGAGAGAGGGAAATACAATTATTATTCAAATTCCAATAATCTTCAGTGTTAAAATATATCCTTCAAGGACTTCTTGCTCTGACACCAGAGTCTGTATTTACTCCTCACATTCACAAAGTCGGTGTAAAGGGTCCAATTAAAACAGCTGCCTACTCGTTTAAGATTTCTGGCAGCTTCCCCTTCGACTTTGAATACGGTGAGGAACTATTAACAGGTTCTATTTTAAGCCCGTGTGTGTCGCTCCGGTTTGTTTTTCTTGCACCTTGTTGCTTCTTGTTGGAGTTTTCAGTCACTCTCTGGTATTGCTCGCAATTTGATTGTGCTCTTGATGTTGTGATTTTTTTTGCTTTTAACTTTTTAAACCCAGAATTTCATACTACTTAAAACAAAAAGAGTTTTTTAAAAAAAAAACATGTTTTTTCTTGCTTTTTCACAAGTTGTTCTCCTTTTAGACCACAAATAAATATTTATAAATCTGTGCAATACAATAATTATTCTGTCTGTACATATAATAATATTTTAGTTATTGTAGATTTTTTACTTTTTTTACTGTGTGATTACTTATTTATAATACTAATTATTTATAATACTTATTTATAATAGATTATCTTATCTTATCTTTATTTGCACATCAAACTGTGCCCTAAGAATGATCACAAATTCAAAAAAGGGTCACAATTTTGGCTTCGTCTTTATCTATACTTGTCCCTTCCTTGACCCCTAGACTCCCTCCACATTGATATCTCCCAGCCCGTTCTCCCATCACACACTCGCAACATGCTGCTTTTTCCACACTGTTCGTGACTCAATCAGGGCTGCAATCAGTAGTATTCTCTTTAGTTAAAGCTTGAGAATGTGGCTTGGTTTTGTGTGGGGGGGGGGATCTGTGGCATCACAATCTCAGTGGCACAGTAAAGACAGCAGGGCGGAGTTGGATTAAGAGCATGACTCACCCAAAAATAACTGCGTTCCAAAGCATGATGTTGTTCTCTGATGGTGCTCCACTCACACCAGTGGGAGGATCTTCTTGAAGTCTGGGTAAGACGGAGAGAAAGAGATGCAGGGGGGGGGGAGACAAAAAAGAGACAAACAGAGATAAAGAGACAGGAAAAGATGATAGACAAATGAAAATCAGGATGGAAACAGACGGGGAAAACAAACAAAGTCGGGGGAGAAAGAAGAAGGGAGGCAGTGGGGAGAGAGAGCGTGAGGATTTTAATTAACACCTAGACTGCAGGATAATTATCAGTCAAAACACGAACTGCTGTATCAACATGACTTCAGTAGACAGCCAGGCTTGCGGGATCATCCGCACCCTGCCCATCCTGCTGTCACATGTGGGTTAACGTTAGCGGTAGCTTTAGCATTGATCTGAAGCACTACTGTGCCAAGACTGGAGGATCAAAGCCACGGAGAGCTTTAGCCACAGAGGCGACCTTCACCTGGAATGATCTCTGGATATCCAGATCAACTGCAGACACACATACGAACCCTGAAATAAAGAGGAGAGACTCCCTGGTGTTTTCAATGAATGTTTGTTTCTGTCACTCTTCAGCCCAGCTCATGTAAACTCAGGACACTCAAACTATCTGGTGCAGAGGTGGTGATGTGTTTTAAATTTTGCAGCAGCAGAAATGCTGATGTGTTTGGAATAATAATAAAAAAAGAACCGGGTACCTAAGCAGGACAGAGAAAGGAATGTCAGCTAAAGAAACTCAAGCTTCCAACAATATATGAAACCCAAAGAAAATCACAACATGGACTGCTGCAATATCCACATTTCAGGAGGTTTGACAGGCAAAATATGCCTCAAAATATCGTTCTGATTTAGTATTGTCGTGCTGCCATGATGTCCCGGCCTACAAATCATATTCTAGACTTTTGTTTGGTACAGATCCTCACAAACAAATACCAACAAGATCACATTACTCTGACACTGATTGATAAAAAAAGATTGTGTTTATAAATTATTTATGCCAAGATAAATCTAACATGTTGGTTTCACTCAGAGAAAGTTTGGTGCCATTAACGATTGTCTAGTTCATTAATTATTAATCTACATATTTCTCAAAAAGGAATATGGTGACGTCTTAAAATGATTAGTTTGTATGAACACAACAGTAGTATACAAACAGATAAAAGTAACAAATCCATGCATTGGAGAAACTAGAACCAGCAGACTTCTAGCCTTTTTTGGTTTGATAAAATTGGTATTAACGATTAATATATAATCAAAATAGTTGGTTATAAAATTGTATGAAGACTTTAAAGTTAAGTTAAAGTTAAAGTCAAGACAATATTAAAACATGACATGGGTATTTTTCGGCATTTTTCCAGCCCAAATGACTCATCACCGGATTACCCAAAATGATACACAATAATGGATCAACCATTCATGAAAATAATCATTAGCTGCAGCGCCACAAAGAAAAAACAGCCCAGAGCTGTTTGACTGACGAGCAATCTCCGGAGTGAAGAGCAACAACCGCCACAACAACAACTGCCTAGCAACAAGGACGTCAACAAATCAAAACACACAGAAGTCGCAGGTCAACATCTTGTCAATAAAGTTTCCTGTGACAGCATCTTATTTGTTAAACTATTGATCAGTGGAGCCTATTAAACAGGGAGCATGTTGAGATGAGTCGTAGCACCCAGAATAGACTGTAATTCACTCTGTTGATTCTCTGGGTCCATTATTGTGTCGCATTAAAGGTCCTGCTCCATATCACCAGTACATGAGGGGCAGGTCCGTAATCACCACAGACTATTTAGAGCTACAATCATCGTCCTTGTATTAAAGTTGGTTTAATAAGCGCTTACAGCTATGAAACAAGGTACGCTGATTTGTGTTTGTGTGCGATCCATGTCGGAGTCCCTTGCTGCAGACGGACCCTCTGCAATTAACCTCCTTTACTGTAATCTGCCCGAGCTCTCTGCTGGTGGAGGGATGCTCCACTCAACTTCACTACCAAACAGACTGGTGGTTACTTCATTTGACTAGGAAATGGAGGATTACTGATCAAGTCTGCAGACAGCGGATTAGGGGGAAGTATTGGGCAGTGTGGGCACTCTGTGATGGTTCATTTAGAGAAAGAGATGAAGCTTTTAGTTGGTTAATCGATTGGTGAGAAACCATTATGATATTCAAGTCATTTAGAAAAAGAAAAGCTACCAATCACTCTCTCATTTGCTTCTCAAATGTTAAGGGTTTACTCTGTTTTTATGTCATTTAAATTTAATATATTTGGCAATTGGACTGTGAGGACATCAGCTTGGAGTCTGCGGTAGAAATTGACAAAATTCTCTGGCCTTTTACAGACAAAAAAAAAGGAAATCCACAGGTTTGATAATGCAAATTACATATCAAAATTGACTTTGTAGTTGCAGCCCTAGAATCATTTCTGTTTGTAATAACATACCTAAAATAATGCAGTCAAGGTAACCCTCCATAACATGCAGTTAATTGAGAAACTGGCACATATATACAACTTGTTCGACTTAAGATCTGCTAGAAATGATCTAGTTTAGTGAGTCCAGACAACTAAACTCAACCCAAACACCAACAGTGCCAATAAGACTTTAACTGTGCTAAAATAGACCTAAGATCTTAAGCTATTATAAAGCCGAATCCTCACTCAAGTACTGTGAAGAGCAATAATAGTTTATTAAAAAAAAAAGAAACCAAAAGTATTGAAATGCAAAGTGATGGGTTGTTGGTTCCACAACATCAGTTCCTTAAATACATTTGGAGAAGAAGTGAAAGGGGTTTGCTTTTGCTGGATATAATGTGAAGAAATCCAGGTGGTTTTTTTGTTTGTTAAAATTAGCACTTCAACACAAAAGTGTGATCGCATCGCTGATTTTTCAAGATTGTGCAAATAAATACGACTTCAAATCAAACAAGGGAGCTCAAGAAATACCCCACAAGCTGATCCAGGAATGCCCCTTTGTGTTGTTTGTGTTGAGGTTTACCACCTGGGGGACAACCCAGCCGAGTAGAGTTACAGTGACACCTTATCCACTCTGCTCTAGCGGCTTAGGATCTTTTTTTTTTTTTTTTTTTTTTCCACTGACAGGTGTGTGTTTGTGAATACACACACACACACACACACACACACACACACACACACACACACACACACACACACACACACACACACACACACATTACAGTCATTTAGCAGACGCTTTTATCCAAAGCGACTTACAATAAGTGTATTCAACATAGGTATTCAAGAGAACTACTAGTCACCAGAAGTCATAAGTGCATCTCCTTTCTTAAACAAGCATCTTAAAGCATAAACCAGAGCAAAAGTACAGAAACAAACTAATACGAATGCAATAAGTGCTACGAGGAAGGCTCAGGGTAGTGCTTCTTGAACACACACACACAGTAGGATGCCATGCAACAGATTGGGGATGGCAGGTATTACAAGCACCCTCCTTTTGCCAGGTGTGATCCCACATCAATGTCCTCACAGCACATGTTTGATAGAATAAATACTCATGTATTTGTGTGCATGAAGAAGAATGTTTGCAGACACACACACACACATGAAGCCACCTTAAACATTGACCTCTTGACCCCACACAGGGGGTGGTGGGTTGTGCAACACCTGGAAGCCACGTTGCTGCAAAAGAAGCATGCACAGACTGACATTTGTTCCAACCCTTTCCTCTGATGTCATCAAACACACACTGACAATAAACAATAAATCATGTGCAAAGCATGCATATGATGTGTCTGGACACTATGCATAACAATAACACATCACATCCCATAATATCACCACACCATGCCTTTAAAACACAGCATTCTCTGCAGCAGGAGCTAATGCTAAGCTAACCCAGCTAGCCTCCTAGATAGCACACACACACACACACACACACACATAAAGCTCGCTGCAGTACCTCTTGAAGTCTCTCATAAGCCGTCTCCTTGCAGGTGTGGACATTATTCGTAATTTGTGTGTAAAGAAAGCCTAAAACAGGACCATAAACTGAGAGCAGATCCGGTGTTTCTTCTTCTTCTTCTTCTTCTTCTTCTTCTTCTTCTTCTTCTTCTTCTTCCAAAACAACTGGGCTGCCTGAACCCTCTCTGGTGACGTCAGTGGACTACAGTGCGTCAGGCCCCGCCCCCTTTTGTGATGTCAGAGCCCCTCCAAAAAAACAAAAACAACAAAAAAATAAAATGTTCATTATAAAAAAGTGTTGTCTTAATAATAAAAAAAATCCAAATGCATTTATGTTGGTGTGACTGACAGGATGCATCTCAATGTCTGCGAAATATTAAATGAATGTGCTGGAAACATGAAGTAAACATCATAACAGAGGTTTATAAAACATGAACATATAATAAACACACACATTTTATATGTGCAAAGAAAGCAGGTAACACATTTGCAGTACGTAACGTTGTATATACAATAATTATTCTGTTTATGTAGTATTTTGTTTCATACATGTCCTGCAAGCTGAAGTAAACATCATAACAGAGGTTTATAAAAACATCATAACAGAGGTTTATAAAACATAAAACAACTGTATATACAATAATGATTCTGTTTATATAATATCATAACATAAAAATCATAACAGAGGTTTATAAAACATATTCAAGCCTTGGAGTTGTGTGATATGTATTTACTTTAATGTCTGAACATATAATAAACACACATTTTATATTGACAAAATCAATGTGCAAAGAAAGAAGGTAAAACATTTGCAGCACGTAACGTTGTATATACAATAATTATTCTGTTTATATAGTATTTTGTTTCATACACAAGCTAAAAATCATAACAGAGGTTTATAAAACATGAACATATAATAAACACACATTTTATATTGACAAAATCAATGTGCAAAGAAAGAAGGTAAAACATTTGCAGCACGTAACGTTGTATATACAATAATTATTCTGTTTATATAGTATTTTGTTTCATACATGTCCTCTGTTTATGTAACATGAAGTAAACATCATAACAGAGGTTTATAAAACATATTCAAGCCTTGGAGTTGTGTGATATGTATTTACTTTAATGTCTGAACATATAATAAACACACATTTTACATTGACAGAATAAATGTGCAAAGAAACCAGGTAACACATTTGCAGCACGTAACATTGTATATACAATAATTATTCTGTTTATATAGTATTTTGTTTCATACAGGACAATGTCTGCAAAATACTAAATGAATGTGCTAATATTTTGTTTCATACATGTCCTGCAAGCTGAAGTAAACATCATAACAGAGGTTTATAAAACATGAACATATAATAAACACACATTTTATATTGACAAAATCAATGTGCAAAGAAAAAGTAACACAAAGAAGGTATATACAAAATTACATTTGCATACATCTGTTTATAAAACATGAACAAGCTGAAGTAAACATCATAACAGAGGTTTATAAAACATATTCAAGCCTTGGAGTTGTGTGATATGTATTTACTTTAATGTCTGAACATATAAACACACACATTTTATATTGACTAAATGTAATATGCAAAGATATCGGGTAAAACATTTGCAGCATGTAAGGTTGTATATACAGTACCAGTCAAAGGTTTGGACACACCTTCTCATTCAATGGTTTTTCTTTATTTTTATTTTTTTTTTTCTACATTGTAGATTAATATTGAAGGAACAAACTATATGGAATTATGTGGTAAACAAACAAATGCTCAACAAACCAGAATATGTTTTATATTTTATATTCTTCAAAGTAGTTGAATGAGAAGGTGTGTCCAAACTTTTGACTGGTACTGTATTTACTTTAATATCTGAACATATAATAAACACACCTTTTATATTGACAAAATGCAATATGCAAAGAAACCAGGTAAAACATTTGCAGCACAAGATTATTTTATCTTTTCTTATTTTAAGGTTGTATAAAGCACATGCACTCAAATAATACAAAAAATAAGATTAAAGGAAACAAAGAAAAATAACATAAGTATGCAACATTGTGCACTGTTTTTGCTTTTTTTTTTTTTTTACAGCTCCTGTAATGTGCTTATCATTAAAAAAAAAAAAATATGCAATATATACAGCAAAAGATAAAAGTAGAAACAAAAGTGGTGCAGTATAATACAATAAAATATGATGCAGATATTAAAGGGATGCAGAGAAAGAGGGATAGCTGTATCAAAGCATTTGTCTTTTTACAGCTATAGTAACATTCCTGTATAATATTTGTCACTGTAATGTGTCTGTGATATGACTGTATGGTGATTTTATAATGTCAATTTTTTTGTAACCAATGTCTCATGGATAGCTTTTGAGACAAACGGCCCCTGTCCTCTGCTGCTCATTTGAAATCACACTCAAACTTCAGTATTCTATTTTCATGTAATGTAAATTACATATGCATTGCAATCCATCTGATGTCTTGGTAACAATATCATTCACAAGATAGCTGCATTCTTTTTGTGATGTCAATAAAGCATTGACAGTCGAGAAGAGTATGTTTATGTTTAATGTTTAATGGACTAATAGTGTCGTCCATCTCTCAATGTGTGGAGAGAATAGTCCGTCTGTTAAAGAAGATGTAACATTGATACATGATACATTCACCTTCCGACATCTGAATGGATGACAGGTAGAAAAAATGAAAATGAATGTGCACCAGTCTAATAATCTACTCAGCCGTAAGCGGCTTACCTTAGATCTAAATAATCCATCTGTTCTTAATGCACTGTGCTTTCATGGCTCTGTCGGTAAAGGGGTAAAAATCAAGTCAGCAGAAATATGGACGGACTTTTCAAATCAAGAACTGCTGCTTAGTGTTGTAGCTATTCTGCAACCTCTGCAAAATGTAATCAGACTTTACAAAGGACAAATAAAAAACTACACAGCAGGAACAAATGAAGAGTGACTCAGTGAAAGGGTAAAAAGTTAGAACAAGAACATGTAGGAGAGAAAATCTAATAAAAGACAAGAGAATAAAAAATGGCCGAAACCTGCCGTCTGGCACCATAATATGAAATTATTAAAGTTTACCAAAGATAAGGGAATAACAAATCTTTGTTTGCAAGATGATGGAGTTTGATGGCAGAAAAATGTTTCAGGAATCTAAAATATAATTTGTAAATATCAGGTTTAAGAATGAGCCCATCAGACGGAGCTTTTCAAGGCTTTCTGCACAGAACCCTTTTTTATCCTGTTGAATTTGAATCCTTGAGTTAGGCATTTAAGACGTCGCCATCTTGTTTTTTTGCAACCAGAAGTGACACTAGAGGGCGGAGCTAAGTATAATCAAAAGCTGAATAAGACATTTTTAGGCATCCAACAATATTACAAATAACTTTCATGAACTGAAGACACACATTGTGAAAGATTGTAAGTTGTAAGACAAAAACATAGACATTTCTAGATCGGACAATGCCTTAATAGCGACCTGTCAATCACAAGGTAGCCCCGCCCTAAAGCATACCCTGCTTTATGGTCTGTTTGACTCTAAATGGAGCATCATTTACTAAATGAACATCATGCTGTATTGAAGAAGACTTGAAACTAGAGATTGAGACCATAAACTCATGTTTACAATGTTTACTGAGGGAATAAATCAAGAGAGAAGTAGAGTCATTTTCTCATAGACTTCTATACAACCAGAGGAGTCGCCCCCTGCTGGACAGGAGAGAGAATGCAGCTTTAAGGTACTTTCTAATCGGCTTCACTTTTCAGACCTCAAAAATCTTTAACTTCACCAAACACATAACCTTCAGTTGAATGCAACAAGTTCTAAGAAGGTTTTTTAAAAAAGTCATTGTGGGAAACGTAGGTTAACTGAACATAAAGTGCACAGGGAAGTTTGTGAAAAAACTTGTGTGTGAGAGTGAACGTTTAATGCAAATATTGTTTAATTAATTGAAGTACATGTCTTTTTACTATGAGTGTATTAAGTGCAATAAAATGGGAAATTCTTAACACAATACCTGAACATTCTCCCAGGATTCTGACATTAGACTAAAATATCAATGGAATGGATTTAGAAAAAATACATCATAACATAAACTCAGCTCTCTATGTATAGGACAATAACGTAAATACAGCAGACCACATGTAAACACAACACTCTGTCGGTGTGATTTCGGCCGTAGTCAGGGAGAAAAGAATTAATGTTTTTGTCTGCCAATGCTATTGAATGTTTTTGCCGTCTGCTTTTTTAATTGCTTGGTGGTGTTTTTGTTGTTGTAGCAGAATTATCTGAGTTGTTATTGTGTGTTCTGTTTACCTCTAAAAATCCAATCACTTCTTCCTGGAACTCATTTTTTTCTTTCTTTTCAATATTCTCCTTAAATTTAATTCCTCCCCAAACAACTTTTCTTGTGTTTTGTTCTTTTATTCAGAACATTTTAATTGATTTGCCTTGTGTGTTGAATGCACCTTCACAAATAAGTAAAAACACGTTGAGCACTTGAGTGAGAATATATAAACAGATTATGTAATGTTAAGAATGCATAGTTCTGGAGATGAAGTTAATTCATGTAAATAGTCAGACAAAGCAAACAGCAACTATTTTGATGATTGATTTATCAATTAAATGTTAATTGGTAAAGATCCCCAATTCCAGCCTCTCGGTTGTGAGAATTCGCTGCTTTCATTTGCTTTTGTGACGATAAATCAATATTTTTATGGATGTTTTTCACTATTTACTTACTACTGCGGTATTTTCACTATTTATATACAATATTAATCTATGAAAATAGTTTTTAGTTGCAGCCTGAATGTGTTCTGTTGTAATTTTGCCTTTTCCACCTGATTGAATATGATGCCTAAAGCAGAAAAACAGGGGAATGTAACTTTACAGAAGGATGTAAACAGCTTCATTACACTGTTTTGTGGGCTCATTGGCAGATATCACATGATATGCATGTAAAGCATTGTGTAAAGTTACTGCAGACTTCATTGTTTCGTCTTCTTATACTTATAAACAGCAGAAATAGTTGCAGACGTCGACCAAGACTGCAGCTCAATACTGTGAGTCACACTCTGAGCTATAGTTAAAGCAGCGCTCCCACTGCAGGGCTTCAGCGAAATCCCACTCAAAGCTCCAGCAAATATAACTGTCTGTTTAATCTAGTTTAATCATTCTCTTGGCCGTTTCCAGCGAGCGAGTCCAGTGAGGCTATCAATAGACCCACTGCCCTGTTAGCGTTTCACCATTGAGAGAATGTAGGTCACACAGACGGACAAAAGGGCGTTAGTCTTTTCTGGCTCCCCCAAGAGCCAGGAATGAAAAGCATGCTCTTTATGTAACGCAAAATGTGTTGCTATCGAGGCTCTTCAGGGGAGGTAACAGGTTTATTTATGGGATTTCAACACCGCAAGAAAACTTGATTTTATCAGCCTGGAAATAGTAAGATGATTTTAACTCTGAGAAACTTTTCTTGGAATAGCAATAGTTTGTTTTGTAATTCTCTGTCTGGCTGCTCTGTGGGTAAAAATGGGACCCCATGTCTGTTTATCAGAGGCTGGACGAACGCCTGGATCAAGACTAAACAGGCAGGAAGAGAATATCACTGCTGAGCTCAGGTGCTTTTAATAGAAAGGGCAGAGAAATGGTGCATTGCTTTCTCTATTTTATCTCTCCCACTCATACTATGCTGTGTATGAAACACTATATGATGCAGTTGAGGGAGATTTGAAGTGAAGTAATAGTAGTGAAAGAACTTTTATATGCTTTAAAAGGTGCAGTGTGGAGGATTTGGCGTCATCTAGTGGTGAGGTTGCAGATTACAGCCAAATGAAACTTCTCCCGTGTGCAAAGCGTGTAGGAGAACTACAGCAACTGATCCTCATACAACGGTTCGAATGATAAAGGTACTCCTCAAGTATTTGTATGTTTTTTTCTACGATTTTAAATACTTGATTCTTGTGGGTCTTGACTGAAACTGAAATATTTGTCAACTACATGGAAGATATTTCAGATATTGCAAAATGCTAATTTGAAAACTGATATCTAAACACACACATGTATCTTTAACATCACATAATTGTAATGACGTATAAACCTCACCTTTCCTTGCACGTTCGTGTGTATCTGTGCATTGAAAGGTGCATAAGGATGTTAAAACCGTGCTGATATTACAGAAGTAAATGTCAACTATTCTATTACAATGGATGCTCTTCTCCAATCAGATGTTGTCATTTATATTGTAGGCCTGCTTTTGAATACTGGAGCTGGTTTCATTATGTCTGCCCTGCAGCTGAACAGGCGCAGTCTTCAGTCTGAAAAAAACAGTATTTCTTTCCACAAAGTATGTCGGTTGAACGTTATTAAGGCGTAATGTACGTTTCCCTCCCTCATGTTCTGTAGATGGAGAGGTCACTCTGGCCTTTTTTACCTCACCCATCACTCTAATGACCCATTAGTCTCCACAGAAACCTGCTGGCGGCGGCGGGAGGAGTGAGTGTTAGGGCGGAGCCGTGATGGAGCCATCAACACGTGCTGCCTCCATCAGCGCTAATGAGACGCGAGGGTTTAAAGACAGCACGAGCTAATTGTCTCATTAGACCCGAGAGGTCTCGCTACATCTGCATGGGTGATGGTGGTAATTTAATTACACAGCTGACGGGTGTTTGGGCAGGCGGTCAAGTCTGCAGAACGTCAGAGTGTCTCGGTCAAATTTTAGGATCCGTGAAGGTCGATGGTGCTTTCAGTGCAGTTTAAATTGATTAAAATGATGCTGATATTGGATCTGTGCAAAATTAGACAGAATCTTTCATAAGATGGTTTGGAGTGGGAATGTTCACAGGAGGGAGGTGTTTTTTTCTGCATAATGTGCTATTTAACAAGGTGCTTTATAATCAAATGTCTCATTTCTGGTTTGTACAATTTTTTATATGAATGGGTTAGTGAGTCTCAACAGCTATAGAAAGGCGTAATCCAACATGGGACCTTATTTCTGAAAAAATAAGTACAAATAGTTTATTGATCCCTACTTAATTGTGCCATGAATAACACATTGGGCGTTTGTCAATTCAAAAGATAATTTTGCAAGTCAAGAAAGTCAAATTCTGTTGTTAAACTATTAAATACACAACTAGAAAGACGACACACCAAATAGTTGCTTAAGTGACGTATTTTTCTGAAGCTACGATGCCTGTGTGTCTCAAACCAGGATGATCTCACACCAACAATGGGGTCCTGTTATTGTTTCGCTTCCCAGCTGATAAAAAGAGTTGCTGGTTAAGACACATCAGTTAAGACAACGCTACATTGGTGCGTGGAACACAGCTTAGCAGGCATAGACTGTATAAAACAAACAAAATGGTTCTTCAAGAAACCTACGACAAACTACGACTTCCTTGACTTGAAACACTATCTTTCACATTAGCAAACATGATGAATTCACAATTCAAACAGGATCTCCGGGGATTTTTTCCCCCAAATAAGGTCACATGTGGGCACTGGAAGGGGATGGACCTCACTACTCTCTATTAAGTGAGTTGCCATGAAATTTGCTCAAATGTCCACTACATAAATTGTAAGAACTTTGATTTCTTTGTCATTTCTCCTCACGTGCCATCATCATCTATCCACCTCAGCTGTACTTTGTGTATTTGGCACTAATTGGTAAATGTTACTGTGCATTATATCTGTTAAACATCAGCATGATGTCATTGCTCAAAGCACAAAGTGAAGTCTCACAGAGCCCCTACGGTCACTGCAGTCTCATAGTTTTTGTTTTTTTATCATTTAGCAAACTGTATCTCTTGATAAAGTAGAGCAGGATGTCTTAATCTCTGTGTTCTAGTTCAAAACATGATGTCTCACTGAGAACCACAGGAAGAGATAAAGAGAGAAACAACATACAAGTATTTAAACACGAATCAAGTATTCCCCCAGGTATATTTCTTTCTCATCGCCAATGTGTTGAAACTGGAGAAGCTTGGTACACCAAGGTTGAGGAAGAAACCAACAAAAGTATTTTTATAAAGTGTAGAACAAACATGTCAAAATCTTATAAATGACTACAGTAAGGGTTTGTAGATGAAAAGGGTTTGAAAAGGTTTTAACTAATAGATATCCCCACGAAACTTCCCCGGTTGATTTCTTACATTAAGTCAATTCTTCTTCAAGTCTTTCTGTAATGTTATGTTTAAATATATATAATATTTCTGTTGTGTAAGCTTCTCACAATCTCAACAGTCTGATGCACAAAACCAAATGACGTTGGATTACTAGCTGCCGCCCATTATTCATTTCTGATGCAACAACGGGGCTTTTGCAGCAATAAGTTTATACCGTATGTATGGGTGAGGCATGAAAACAAAGGAGATGTAGCACACCCTGGGTGGCGACAGAGTGTAATATCAAATACACCTTTGTTGCTTTCTGTCACTCTTTATTTCTTTTTAAATCAGGTCTAAATCAATGGATGATTGATTCCATCATTAAAAAAGAGGAAGTGTTAGTTGTATCTGACTCACAACAAAGATATGTGGTGATTTCATTTGCTGTAGAAAGATTCATAAAAAGCAAGTAAGTGGACCTTGAGTTAACATTACGGTTTGACAGTAAAAACCTTATGTGTGTGTGATTTACAGAAGCAGAGTTTATATAAATAGTAGAATGTTCAAGCTAATAAAAATCCCTACAACACAAAATACTTGACATGTATTAATGTTTAAATAGATCTTTAATTTAACAAAAACATTCAGACTCCATGTTTTTTGGACAATAAAAGAGTATAAGTCTCTAACACGACCCTCCTCTTGATCAACACCAGATGGAGCCCGAGGCATCAGATGGGAAACACTAACCTGCTGTTGTCATGGTTTCAGGTATCTGGGAGACACAATACTGCATGCTAATTGGTTGAAAGAGAAAGAGAGAGAGGTAGATTGTTGCTCCTCTTTTTTTTTTTTTTTTTTTAATATCTATATTTCTATATTTAGCCTGACGTATAAAAACATCAATAACAATTCCTCTGAAAGACAAAGAGGGTGAGATAGATGGAGGACAAATATCTGGTTATAACAATGAAAATAACAATGGAAAAATCACACTTTCAACCTTAGTTTTTCAGTCTTATTTATGTATTTTTCAGTTATATTTGACTGAAACTACATGCCTTTCTAAAAGTGATGGCAAGTATCAACTTTAGGGTAACTAACGATTATTTTTACTATTGATTAAACTGCAGTTTGGTCTCTTAAATGTCAGAAAATAGGGAAAAATATCTATTCTAGTTTCACAAAGTCCAAGGTGATAGCTTTAAATATCTAGTTTGGTCCAAAACCAAAAGATATTCACTTTAATTATGATATAAAAACAGAGAAAAGAAGGAATCGATGAAGAATCTTCATATTTGAGAGGCTGAAAACAGCATTTTTATAACATTTTTGCATGAAAAAACTTTATGTATCTGTCTCTCTCTCCTTATTTGGAGCTTCTCAAGGTTACCCAGAGGTTAATCGTCACATGACTTGACAATGCACCACTGATGTAATGTTATGAGTGCCTGATAGGCTGTTGTTATACCACCCAGTGGTTTCTCTTTTGGGGAGGGAACACACATCGTGTCTCCATTCTGTTCTCCTCCCGACATCACAAACAGAATCATCACCCTACTATGCAAAAACAACCCATCAATCATGATCTCTTTACTCCGCATATCTCCTTATAAATATTGTTTACAAGAGGGTTCGGCCATTTCATAATGATAGCTCTGGCTTCGGCATCAAACATGCGGTGTGCATCTGCTCGTCTGGAATTAAAAAAGGGCTTTTGATGGATGATTAAAGCATCGTTGTGTCCTGTTGGAGCTCACGGTGGCTCCGTCCCGCTACAATGCAGCGGAGAGTTGTGTTACTCTGGATTAATCTCTTGCATTGTGTTTGCCTGTCATGCCTCTTTAATCAGTGACGGTCAACACGTCGTCGCACCCAAATCTAGAAACAAACCTCTGGGACACTCCGTCATCACATGGAGACACGAGGGGTTGGGTCGAGCTCAACTATGGAAGCTCACCAACTATGTCATATAAATAATCTCTTTCCTGGGATTCAGTTTTGTTTACACTTTGCAAAGTTATACATGCCACTTTTTGTTGTGCAACGTGAGTCATATGTCCGCTTTTGAACAGGGATGCAAGCACTTCTATTAGGGAACAAAATATAAAAAGGTTTCCCTCGTGCATCCTCACATGAAAAGGTCACATGAGGAGGGTGAATGAGCTGAAGGGGTCAGCCAGGTTGGACGGGGAAACCACAACAACAGACAGCTCGTTTTCCAAAAGTGATGGATGAAATGTTAATATGGAAAACAACGATCCAGAGGCTGCTTATCATTATCTAAAGAGACCACAGGGTCGATGTTGAAGAGAGTTTAAACGAGATGGAGTGGAGGCGTGTGACGGCTGCAGAATGTCATTAAGAAAGCTGCATCAACATCCAGATTTAAGAAAAATAATGATTGTCTGAAACTGATAATCATGATCCAGAGGGATATACAGATTTATTTTATTTCAGTGATTCAGAAGATGCCTTTTGTTTCTATTCTGTGCAAAACAGGAACATTTTTATTTTTTTTGCCTGTTTTCACTGTGAACCTGCAAACAAAGATTTTCAATTATAAGGATATCGCTGTTGAACATGTGGATGATTACACGCATTGTTGCTGCAGAAGAGGTTCAATCAGGAAGAGAGAAAAAAAACAACAGCGTCTCGTCCCACACAGCATATTTTAATCTGTTTTCCAATAAAATCACTTTTGAGAGAGGAGTCATTACAGCACACACACACAAACACACACACACACACACACACACACACACACACACACACACACACACACACACACACACACACACACACACACACACACACACACACACACACACACACACACACACACACACACACACACACACACACTCTCTCTGTGGGACTGCTGCAGGGAGAAAATAGATTGGATTTCTTTGAAAATAAAGCTGAACCAGAGAGAATGATGCGTTCATTTTTGATTTCCAGACTCGATTGCAAAGATGATGACTGTAATTTGCAAGAAAATTGTGGCTATTACTCACCTAACTACACTGTCTTTAAGGCTTTCTTACATCTTGAGCTGATGTTTGATGGTTTTAAATGACAATAAGAGCAATTTTTCTGCAAGTAATCAATATTCTGCACACTTTTAAAGTATCTCAGGGTTGTGTGTGTGCCTGTAGTGGAACCATGAAACAAAGAGACCTTCCCTGTTATTAAATGAGCACACTGCCTCCTCTATTCCTTCTTTCATCTTACCCAGTGTTTTTCATCAGCTTTACAAAAAGGAACATAACAGGTTTCATTTAAAGATTATTAATTAGCACGACGGGCGACTCTGTGCTTCAGTGAGCGGCGCTGAAAAGAAGAGCAGATTCACTCTTTGATCGCTGATTGTGTTTGATGTTTTTTTGTGGCTGAGACTGAGGTTTGCATTTTGAGTGGTGAGCCGAATGGATCAGGATATATATATATATATATATATATATATATTGTTTGTGTCAAAAAACACACTTACCGCCAGTCACTACACTCAGATTGATGAATAATGCTTTCATTGTTATTCATTTTAAAGTATGCTTTGGAAAAAAGCTGTTTTCAGTCTCTCAGATATGAAGATTTCCTGCTTTTCTTAGTTTAATATCATATCAAACTGAATATCTTTGGGTTTAGGACTGACAAAACAAGACATTTTATGACACCATCTTGGACTTTGACAATCTGGGATGGACTTTTTAATCAGGATTATTGGATATTTTATACACTAAACAGGCAGATTAATTGATAATGAAAAACCCAAAGTTGGTTGCAGCCCTATTTCAAAGTGGCCTCTGTCAACCTCTATACTTACAGCATCATGTGTCTGTCCCACTGAGGTACGGTGGCCTGTTGCAAACACAAAGAACCAGATTTTACTGTCACTTTACTACACGGAGCAAACGTTCTACAGATTCTAGATCACGTGTTTGTCTTGAGATGGTAAATAGGTGTTTGCATGCACTGAATTTTGAAAGGAAAAAAAATATATCAGCATTTAAAGGAATAAGGTTTATTGCAAAGTAGGTTTTCCCTAGACAAATATCTGGTTACAAAAATGACACTAAGATTTTAAAGTTATGGAAAATATAAGACAATATGTACCCCACAGTGCAGTATGTATATTTAAGTTTAACCTTAGTTTTTCAATCTTCTTTTGTTGATTTCTGTTTTTCATATGACTGAAACAACATGCTTTAGTAAAAGTGAGTTTCATCATCGATTAATCTGCCAAATCCCTTAATTAATCATTTGGTTTATAAAACGTCATAAAAACTGTGAAAAATGTCCAAAAAGATGTAATTAAATGTCAGATATTCACTTTATTATGATAAAAAACAAAAAACACAGAGAAAAGCAGGCTATCTCCATATCTGTGAAGCTGAAAACAGCATTTTAGTATGAAATATTACTTTATTATGATGATTTAATAACTTTTATTCATAAATAAACTGAACCTAGTTGTTCTATGAAAAATGCTGACATCATTGCCACACCATGAAAAATCACAACAAGATGACGTATTCTCTCTGCTGCTGTGTTTTGGGCGTCTTCTCTATTAAAAGGTTGAGCCAATGAAAAGCAGCGCTCTGTGTTGTCGTCATCGGTATCCGGTAGATATTGCGTCAAGCTGGAAACTATCAACCAGAGCTAGAACGGATGTAGGGTTTTTCAGAAACAAATAAAATGTCCTGCTATAATATGTCTGCAGTAATAAGTTTTAATACTATTCTAAAGTATTATTACTACTACAAAAATGCAGTGAGGGAATTCCTCTTAATATGTTTATGTTGTATCCACTAAACACCGGGAAATCTCCTTGTAAAGGAAAATTAATCAATTAATATAAAATAAATTATAAAATGTAAGTAATATTTCATACTAAAATCTCTCTTCTCTGTGTTTTTTGTTTTTTATCATAATAAAGTGAATATCTGACATTTAAATACATCACATTCATCACCTCATCATTTTTGCACAAACATTCAACATGGAGAAATTATTTAAAATAGAAGAAGAAATGAACATTAATTATTACACCAAAGTAAAAAATGTACTTACCCTTCATGAGAACTCACCCATAATTACACGTGCAGTACTTTGCCTTTATTTATAATTCCTCTTAATATGTTTATGTTGTATCCACTAAACACCGGCAAATCTCCTTGTAAAGGAAAATTAATCAATTTATATAAAATAAATTAAAAACTTAAAGTAATATTTCATACTAAAATCTCTCTTTTCTGTGTTTTTTGTTTTTTATCATAATAAAGTGAATATCTGACATTTAAATACATCTTTTTGGACTTTGAGAAAAACTGTGATAGACATGGCTGCTTTAAAATACTACTTAAAGAGTAGTAAAGCAGTTTTAATACAATTCTAAAATATTATTACTAGTACAAACAGGCAGTGAGGGCTGCTATGCATCCATTTTGATAGGCTTATTTTCTAATTTGTTACATTTATTAAGTTTTTTACAACATCTAGGACATTTTACCATCTGGTAGTAGAGGCCTACTTTATAAATCCCTCATCATTTTTGCACAAACATTCAACATGGAGAAATTATTTAAAAAAGAAGAAGAAATAAACTAAAATCCTCTCTTACCAGACCAGTGAAGCAACACCAAAGCATCTAAATAAAAGTAAAAATCATGCAGCCAAAATGTGTACTTACGCTTCATGAGAACTCCCCCATAATTACAACATATTAAAGTGACCAAAATAGTCAAACCTTCTAATAACAGTAAAAGGGGTAAACAAAAATTCTTCATAGCAGTCATTTTGACTTGTCATACTAGGAAAAGCAAAGGTGACATTGATAAAACATTAACAATGGCTCAGTTCCATTAAGCTATTCCAGTGAACCAGCATGCACGATAGCAGGCCCTCCTCCATCATCATTACTGTTATTAGATGAACCTGCGTTTCCAACTGTGACGTGTCAAAATGTCTGCCATGAAAAAGGCTTATGTGTTCAAACCTGAACTAGTAAAGTGCTGCAGGAATGAGTCCTAAAACCATGAAATGAGTCAGCTTTTTCTTTCATTTCGAGTAACCTCGTCTCAAAGTCAATGTTTTTTTTTAAATGGGGTTTGATAGATGCCTGAATTAAGGTCTGTAGTTAACATTCTTCTCCTACCAGACCAGTGAAGCAACACCAAAGCATCTAAATAGAAGTAAAAATCTTGCAAAGTTGTAATAATAATACCCCATTAGCAAAGTATCGTACTTTCTTACCTAAAACCTCTTATTTACTTTGTTTCTAGCTGTGTTTGTATATAAAGTCCTGTGTTTAAGATGTTTTGTTGTAACATAATCTAACTTTTTTTTTTTTTTAAATCATTTGTGTGTATATGTAATATTCTACCTACAAATGTTCTGTATGTGCTGCTAATTTTTACCTGAATGCTTTGTATATTTAATTTGGTCAAGCAGAAAATAACAGCCTTGTCGTGTGTACTTGTACTCGTGACCGTAGTGTAGTTCGTTTATAGCCTAAAGTTTGCTTTTTTTCCTTTCTGATGATAACGTGCACACTTCAAATTACCTTCCTGAACAAAATATGTAGGAATCATAAATTTGTGTTTGCCAGAGTGCTTATTTTCTACAATAATCCAAAAACCAATGGAAAATCTCATTAGGTTTTTATCAAGGGAACCATGGCGATGCTAACTTGCAGGGTTGACCTACAAAAGAACTACAACTAAACTCACCTGTAGCACTGCCAACCAACCTGCAGCCCAGATGGCTGACCTACTCACTGGGTGGTGAACTGGCTGACTCCCAGGTGGTTCAGTTCTAATGTAATCACAGGTCACTTGCTCTTTATAAGCCGGACCAAAACACTAGTTATCTTATTCAGGGCAATCATTTTCACCATGAAGAAAAGAAAACAGCACATTCACGTCAAGGAGCCACCTTCGTCTTTATTATTGAAATGGTTTGGTTAACACAGACTCTGTAGTTCAGAGCGAGTCAGTGAGCTGAGCTGGATAAACACTCCATCGTCTCCTATGTACACCAAGCTGTGTGACTGCATTAGAAGGCATCTCCTCACACGTTACACAGGACAAAGATACCCTTGCCTGATGGGGGCTTTATTTGTAATTTTTAAAAAAAGCAAAATGAAAAGCAAACAAAAAAAATCTGTAGTGTGAAATAATTTTCTTCTTTTGACATATGTTACATTTGTTTAGATTTTTACAAAAGTGCAAACAGATCAAGTTCAGATCTTCTAAATATATATATATATATATATATATATATATATATTATATATATACACATATATACGCCATGGCATGTGGGGTTCAAACAGTCAGATTTCATCTTGGACCTCTGTGCCATCAGTCCAGCATGGAGAATTTAAACATCACTGCTGTTTTTAATAGTGGGGGAGATTTCTCAATGCAAGTACTCAGCAATGAATATTGTAATGATTATGGCACACACCTTTTGGTCCATTCATAGATGCACAGGCATCTTTTTTTTTTTTTTGTTGCTAAATGCTTAAATAGGTCTTTGTGTGGATATACAATGTGCACTGCTGTGTAGCCCCCCCCCACACACACATTCCCACCCTCCCCGTGTTTATTCATGTTGTTATTGGTTGAAGGTCATATAGATCATGGCAATGCTGGACCTGGCTGTACAGGGGTCAAAGGTCAGAATTTACAGGAAGTAATCTGGCGTGCGGCGGGTGACGTGGGGTTCCCCTCTGCGAGGCGCAGGGTCAAACTGCAAACTGGTTAGAAGAAGAAAGAAAAAAAAAGGAGAATATAAATAATTACGTTTGAAGAAATTAAAAATCATTCTTCCGGCCCTTTTTTTCTTTTTTTTACTTACAATGAGTATTTGAGGGTGTCATCTAGTTCCATGATGGCTGCCTGGTTGCCACAGCGATAGCAGTAGTTGGGAGCACTAAATATTGTCACCACATTCCTCTCATGGCACCAGTTGTAACCCTGAAGGAAGCACATGCATTATTCATAGGAGACATATAATAAATGTTTTCTGAAGCAGTGGTTGAATATTTTTTTATTCATCTGGGAAGTCTAAATAACCTAAGAGCCAGAGTGATTTTTTTACTAAATTGTATGTTTCTCTGGTAAAATGAACATAGACACTCACCTCCATAACCAGCTGGTGGGCGCGGGACACCAGCGTGAGGCGGTTGGCGTGGTTGAAAGTCTCCGAGATGTCCTGGCCGAACGTGTAGCCGGCCCCTCGAGGGGAGATGCCCCAGCCGCCGCGGTCGTCAGGGTCGGACCACAGCAGGTCACACATGGGACCCTGTGGAGGACGAAGAGGAGGAGGAGGAGGAGGAGCATGTTAGCAAGGAAACGCCACCACGTTTAACTGCAAATATACTGGAGGTATGGAGAAATCATTGCATCCTTTTTGCTTCTTAGTATTGGCTTAAATGTGTGTATGATTTTCAAAAGTATCATCTTTACCTCATGTGGCACTTCCTGTAAACGGTCCAGTGCTCTGATGTGATCCAAAGTATCTATGGACGGCGACAGGCCTCCATGAAGGCAGAAAATCTGGAAGGACAAGAGAGGAAAAGTTCCGTATTAGTAGTAAACACAAGTACTTCTATCTGACAGTCATCCATCACATCATCTAACCAACATAAGGTCTTATCAATACGTGTTCTCACCTGGGAGTCTACCAAAGCAGTGAGGGGGAGATAGTCGAACAGGTCTGTGAAGTACTTCCAAACGTTGGCGTTTCCATATTTCCTTAAGCACTCGTCGTAGAAGCCGTAAACTTGCGTGATCTGTCTGCTCTCGTGGTTCCCTCTGAGGATTGTGATGCGCTCCTGGTAGCGTACCTGAAACACGAGCGAAGAACAGAACTGTAAAAACTTCTGAAAGCAAGTTTTGCAGCAAATCAAATGTTGGACTTTTGTTAAAAAGGACTTACCTTAAGTGATACTAGTAAAGTGACGGTTTCTACGGAGTAGTACCCTCTGTCTACGTAGTCTCCCATGAACAAATAGTTTGTGTCTGGAGACTTCCCTCCAATCTTGAACAGCTCCATGAGGTCGTGGAACTGGCCGTGCACGTCGCCGCACACCGTCACCGGACATCTCACCTCCTGGACGTTTGACTCCTTGGTGAGGATCTCCTTTGCCTGGAAAAAAAAAAGAAATAAACACACATTTTAACTGTGGTTCATAAATTTAAAAAAAAAAATGGACAAAAGAACACCAGGGAGAATGTGGAATACAAACACTGCAAAAACGCCTTGAAACAGAAATCAAATCTCCACGGTGTATGTGTCGTTTGACGCTTTACTGGGTTTCTGCTCGTTGAAATGCAGGAGAATCCATCTTCTCCAATCACTGTAATCACACTGCTCTAAACTCTGTCATTGTCTGTGTCCCTCTCTGTCCTCCATCTTTATTTCAGGAAGGGACAATTTCCTGCCAACATCTCTGCACGATTTCCACATCAGCCTCCAGTGGGGTCTACGTTAAGACGCTACACAGTGATTACAACACGACCCCCAGCTTCTCCACAGTAATCCCTCCCAAGGAAATAAGCCCCTACTGAATGTGTGTATGTGTGTGTGTGTGTGTGTGTGTGTGTGTGTGTGTGTGTGTGTGTGTGTGTGTGTGTGTGTGTCTGGTTTCCTGTGGGCCTGCCCTGCAGTACGCTTGGAATGACAGCTGTGGTTGCACTGCAACATTTCCTAAAATCAATCAGTGTGAGGCTCCAAAAGCCAAGAATGGTGTGGAAAACAGTCGCTGGTGTCTGTGGAGGAAACGCCTGTTTTCCTCCGGTTATTACCTCCAGGAGGGCTTTGGCAACTCAACCACTACAAGTCTTAAAGTGGAACTGTCAGACAACTGTTTCTTGTAAACGGTACATGCTACCCAGAGCATCATGGCGCAGAGTAAAAGTTGATGCAGCAGCGTATGACTCAGTACTTCGCCTACAGCGAGGGTTCTTTTTAAAGGAGACACTTTGTAACTGCTGTCTGCTGATTCAACGCAAACATGAGAATCTTCTGCAGGTCAGCTGTTGCTGGAAAAGAAAGGTTCACATGGCATCATTTGGCTTCGTTGAAACATCTACTCCAGTGTGAGTCATGACAGATTCTCCTTTTTTTAATGTATGGAGTTATCCAGTTAGCTAATGGGAGTTGTAACTGCATAATAGATTGTTGAAAACAGCATGTTTAAAAAACAGATTGTTCATTTTTTTAACTACGCAGCTGCCTTATGATTAAAACATTAGGACAAAACAAATTGGAAAAGATCTAAACAGAACCAGTACCAAAATCTGGAGACCCACATCAAGGCCATAATTCTGTTCTAGCTTATCAGTCTGGTCTGACTGAGCGGTCCTTCAGCTGGATGAGCCCTTCAAAAGGAGCTTTGAAGCAGACAAATCCTCAGGCTGAGAGAGAAACGGTCTGCAGCCGAGCTGAATGACCATCAGACACGTCTGACGCACTGAGCCGCAGAGGAGAGACAGAGTGAGACAGAGTGAGACATCTGCAAAAAAGAGGAGTGGTCATCTGCTCCCAAATAAACACCGGGCAGCCTCCATCTTTTCATATCGTTCCCTTTAAAAACAACCAATGTGACCACAGTGAGAGAAAGAGAGAGTTGATATGGACGAAGTGCTGAAGCCGGCCCGTCGCACAGACGGACAGAGATGGACCTGGACGGGCCTGCAGCGCTGCACAATGCTGACCGATAGTACACCCACAGACACACCCTCCTCATACCCACAATGCCATGTGGCGGCAGGCCTTTCAATAACCTGGGGGCCTCTAAATCTAAAGCTACAAGCCGGTGTTAATGTGGAAAAGCAATATATTTACAACCTCCCCTCCTCATGATTACATTGAGTGAGATGAGGGGAAAATAAATAAATGTGCATCTAAATGGGGCCTGGTGTTTGATCCTCCTTAAAAAACACAAAAGACAATTAATACCCTCAATAATTTGGGTAGAACTGAAAGTATTAATAACATAAAAGAAGTCAGGTTTTGGGCAGTGAACATTGAAATTTTCATCGTGGTTACATGATCATTTTTGGACCATATGGTAGATTAGAAACCAAATAAAAACACATTTTTGTTGCTCCTGCAGGTAAAGAATCCTCTGCATTTTAAATTTAGATCAGAGGACTGTTCTCTGGGTAAACGTACTGGAGTCTGGGTTTAAACAGAAGTAGAACAACCCAATCAAAGACACATCCTTAAGTACTTTTCCTTCCACTCATAATTCATCAGGACAGCCACTCTTAGATTGCTTTTCCAGCGCATAATACAGTAAATGTCCTCCAGCTGACCTGTATGAGTAATGTGTTCATTGACTCATCAGATATCAGCACTTTGTCCTAAAGTGGCTCAGCTGATCATAACTTAAATGTCGTAATCAGTCAAAATGATGCTGCAAAAACACTTTTGGCTGGCTTCTCACGGCTGTATTGAATGACTGTTTTATTTTTTTCTTTGTCTCCTGTGAAGTTCTGCTAAAGGTCAAATCTGACACCGTAGAGGAAGTGGGCCAGTGTTTTAATCTTTTTTCGGTTCCTCTTATATCCTTTTTCCACTCAAGACACTTTTAACCTTTGCTCTGGTTTATGCTCTTAGATGCTTGTTTAAGAAAGGAGATGCACTTATGACTTCTGGTGACTAGTAGTTCTCTTGAATACCTATGTTGAACACACTTATTGTAAGTCGCTTTGGATAAAAGCGTCTGCTAAATGACTGTAATGTAATGTAATGTAATGTAGTCAAACTCCTGCATTTGTGGAGCGCCGTCATAGCAGAGTGGTTAAAGTGTGTAACAAAACACAGCTATGTCCCAGGTTTGATTAAAGTCTTTGGGAACATTTTTGCATGTCTTTGTCCCACTTAATTCCAGTCTCTGTCTTCAAAACAGTCAAATAAAGGCAAAAATGCCACCTAAAATATCATTTTTAGGTACTGCAGTTGTAAATAACCTAATTATCTGCCTTTATAGCTTGTTATTATTTAGAATGAATAGTTAATAATCCACTTTAACAGAGAGGCAAAGTCCCTCCCCTTCAATTTGACAACCAAAGGACCTTATTTTAGAAAAAATATATACAAGATGTTTTGAATGGTGCATGAAAGTCTCATTTTGTCATAAAACTCTTGAAGTAGGGGACTGTGAAAATACGCAATTAGAAAGACTACACACCCAAATGTATGTAAAGTGACGACTTCGCCTCTCTTTTCCACTGCAATCATCAACAACATTAATCTCCTCACATAAAAAAACAAAGCTAGTAAATATCCTTTACTTGTAACAAAATAACAAAAATTGGAGAAAACAATAAACCTGAACAAGCTTAAGTTCAATCAAAGCAAATATGACATAAAACTAGAAAAAGGGAACAAATTCAATGTGACCTTCTGCTTATGGTGCAAAAAGAACATTTTCACAAGAGTTTAAACTGGGATTCAGTGTGTGACAGACCAGTTTGACCATGAGACAGCACTACAGAAACAGTTTGGTGCCAGTCTAGCCGTGGATGAAAAGGATGACATCAGCAGTTACTAAGCACCTCAGCCAAAGTACAGAGCACACAAACAGCACAGGGAGGGGGCCTCAGTCTGGATCACAGCCCCGCCAAGGACTCCAGACGTCACACCGTCAACAAGCTGCTCAGCCCAGTGCTGAAACAGTGGAGTCAGCATTTTAACGGCTGCCGCATTATAATTCTATTAAAGCGAGTTAAAAGAGGGCCAAAGGTTCTCCTGGTGACATTAAGCCTGACGACGAGGCACAAATGTAACCGCGAACAATGACCTCACTCAACATGTTTATGGGAGGTAAAAGTTAAGCATCTTCCTGACAACAGCACTATAAATCAGTGTGGAAATCAGCACCGGCAGATTGTGTTTGCGTTTACTACCATGACAGTTTTGTGATTTTTTTGTGACGCATTTAACAACCTTTTGTCAACGTCAGTGTTTTTGGTTGCAGTGTGTTCAAGGTGATGTCTGTAATGTTGCATACTTTAATGTGTTTAATCATTTTTACAGTTTTTATGATCTCACTAGACCATTATCTTGGGATTTCTGCTGTTTAATGACTATGCAATGCAAATTGTGTTCACTATATCAGGAGCTGTTCACTGAGTCATTTCTGTGAGTAAAACCGTGAGCTCAGTTGGTAAACACGGCTGTATCTGTGGGCCTGACTGGCTGCATCGAGCTGGTTTTAACATAGAGGGGTCATACAGAAGGCCTCAGCTCCAGGAAGTAGGGCAACTATTTCTGCATGACCAAATATGTTACATCATCCCGACACACTTTGATAAGCAAATCTCCAAATTAACGCTGCCGTGCTGTTGCTTCTCTCTGCTACATTTTACTGCCTTTGATAAATCTCTCCTGTGTTTTAAGCACTTTGTGATCTTCCCTTATAAGATAATTCAACTACCTTTAAGACAAGACAAATGAACTGGATCTAGCCTAATGGTTAGAAAACGGTTTATTTTTAAGCGAATCAAATGAGCCGAGATAGATGCAACCCTGGAACTGAAGCCAAAAACAATGTCTGACTGCTTATGCAACGCTCTAAAAGGGGTTCTTTTTGAACGGATGGCCATGAAAGGGATTGCGTCTCCGTCTGAGGTACGCGATACACATTTCATTACATTTACTGTTTAATTGACAGGAACATTAAACCAACTTCCAGAAAACAGAGCCTTGTCTGCACTCACTTAATTCAAACTAGATTAAACTCGATTAAATTATCATCAAACTGATGACCACACCCCTTTGTAAACAAACAACACATCTAGAGAGAGAGGGCGGGGAATTACAGCAATGCTTAAAATATGTTGCATCGGTTATGATAAACAAGAAAAAGCGGATAAGCATGACCTCCTCCCTCTCAGCCTTTGCTGAGAAAGCTGGAATGAACAGGCCGCGGCCGGATCACACAGGACATCGCATTCCTCCACACCCCCATACATCCCAAAACAGAGACGGCCGCTCTGTGAGTCACAATGAACGGTGTTATCCTGAGTCACACACTCTGATCCCCTTAGCAACAATGGACGTGGTTGTGTAAGGGATGCAACTCAAAAAAATCAATCTCATCCTCTGCTATTTTTGAAAGCAGCGAGGAGGTCAGCGTGGGTGCATTCTACTGAACATAACAAGCAGTCCCAGCGGGTGGATAGATGGGTGCAGGTAGAACGCAGTTAGAGCAGTCCGGCTGCGACAAGGAAACGGCCTCAGGGAAAGGAAGCTGTAGGTTTCCTCTTAACTATTTGTTGCTGCATTTGGGTGAGAGGCAGCAGGAAAGAAAAAACACAACATTATTTGGGCCTTTCCTGCATCTACATGTTCTTCGATGGTGTTCTTTCCCCCCTGCTAATTCAAAACATCACTGTTCATGGAGGCCTCCAAATCTATCAGATAGTCCTGCTTTGCAATACAGACAAATGTGGCGACATTTCAAAGCATATCAGTTGGAAAAATAAAAGATAAAAGCCTGTAAAGTCAAATGACAACTGACATTTTCCTCCAGAAGGCACGACAGTTATCTTCATGTCATCCATAGCTTCTAATATTGACATGAAGATGTCGAAAAAGGTATAGAGTATGGGATCTTGACAATGAGGACTGTTTTAAACTACTGGAATTGACCATAAATGCTGATGATGTGGGTGATTTAAGGAGCCACTTGACCTCCAGAACTCCATACATGGTAGTAGCATTTTACGAGCTGAGAGCTATAGAGCTGTGCTGAAGAATGAAAAACAGACTTAGCAAATGGCAATAAAAAAAATGTAAAATAAACACCTGTCTTAAATGATGTCTCTGTCATCAGGGTTTAGTTCATCAGCTAATTTAAAGAAAAGTTTAGGTAAAACAACAACTATTGAGTTTGATAAACTATTGCCAAAAAAAATGTAAGAAACAAACACCGAATTAGGATGATTAAAAACTGTGCTTCAAAAGTCTAAGATTTACATTTTTCTGTCCAGCCCAGACATCTAGAGCTGGAAATCAGCAGGTGGTCCGAGCAGAGAGGCTGTTCTGGAGAGATTTGGGTTAAGCTCCAGCTCAGAACAGACAGGTCTGCAGCAAGTCAGTTGGCCAGTTACCGGCCAAAGCAACACCAAGAGAGAAAACATGTGGGAGATACTGAGAAACACCGTAAATGTTATGTGTTCAGAGTGTCTTTGCAGGAATAACAATGAGTGGGGCGGTTTAATAAGAGCACATTCCTGGCTTTGCAACAAGCAACCACCTATTAAGTGACTAAAAAGGTCAAAGCCACAGATGACATTAAATAACTCATGTTTAAGTTTCTAAAAAACAGAAACAAAAGACATATTAAATGAGATCAGCTGGTCATGTTTAATGTTTGCAATGTCTATGTAAAACAGAAACAAAAGCTGATGATACATATGGTTCAAAAGCATGAGTTCACAGCCCACTCACATGACATTAATACGTCATGTTTAATGTTTGCAATGTCTATGTTTCACTGCATAAATGACTTCTAACTGGCCTGAAACAGAAACAAAAGCTGATGATTAATATGGTTCAAAAGCATGAGTTCAAAATGAGTTCAAAAGCTGCATCAATACGTCATGTTTAATGTTTGCAATGTCTATGTAAACAGAAACAAAAGGTGATGATACATATGGTTCAAAAGCATGAGTTCACACCCCACCTAATGACATTAATACGTCATGTTTAATGTTTGCAATGTCTATGTTTCTCTGCATAAATGACTTCTAAATGGCCTGAAACAGAAGCAAAAGCTGATGATACATTTGGTTCAAAAGCATGAGTTCACATCCCACCTAATGACACCAATAAGTCATGTTTAATGTTTGATTATTAATTACTTTGTTGCCTTGTTAACAAGCCAGTCATTGGCTGCATTAGTGACTAATGATGAAGGGCAGGGGGTCAAAGGTCAAATGCAACTTTGTACCTGTGAGGGGGGGAAACAGCAATTATGTGGCACATGTGCAGGGTGTAAATGTTACATTAAGAAACAATGTTTACAGGATAGACAGAATCAAAATGTTTTTTTTTTTTATTGGTGTGTGTTTGACACCACACTATAGACGCCATTTTAAGAATTTTTTTTTTTTAGTGTTTTAAATATCTCACCTTTTCACAGAGCGTTTTCACTTGTCCCTCAGACAGCTGCTTGCATTCATTGAGCTGCTCGATCCACTGGTCCAGCTCTTTAGTAAAAGCCTTTTCATCCATGTTTTCTTTCTGGGTTTATTCTTGATTTAGTAGAAAAACTCAACCCAAGATGTTTCCTGGTGCCTGCTGTAGCTTGCAGAGCTGTGAACACGCTCCTCTCTGTGGTCTGACTGAAGCTGGAGAGAAGTCAGCTGCTGATCCACCCTGGAAACACCTCATCTCCGGTTAGGACCTTCTAAATAAAAGCACAAGGCTGCAGAGAAGAGCTGGTGGAAAAAAACATGTGGTTGTTTTTTCACCTATCTGCAATAGTGGAAGTATATTTACTCAAGTAGTGTACAATTATGATGTATTTGTACTTTACTTGAGTAGTTATATTAATAGATGTATTACTTTATTGATACCCATGGGGGAAATTCGGGGTGTTGCAGCAGCTCAAGTACAGAGAAACAGATAATAAATAAAACATATTATACAATAAAAATAATAATAATAATAATAATTTTAATTTTAATTTATTTTTATTGTTAAAAATAAATAAATATTATTTTTATTTTTATTTTTATTTATTTATATATATATATATTTCATGCAACTCTAAAAAATACTGTACATTTTTTTTATTTTTAAAAATGTGTTTTATATTTTTATTGTTAAAAATAAATATTTATTTAATATATATATTTTATTTTTATATATATATTATATATATATATATATATATATTTCATGCAACTCTAAAAAATACATATATATATACTGTACATTTTTATTTTTAAAAATGTGTTTTATATTTTTATTTTATTGTTAAAAATAAATAAATATTTATAAATATTTATTATTTATTTTTTATTATTTATTTTTTTTTTATTTTATTTTTTTTTTTTTTTTAATAAATAATAAAAATGTATTTGTTTTTTGTTTTTTTTGTTTTTATATATATGTTTCATATTTCATAAAAGCTCTATGCAACTCTCTACTTCCAAAACATTTTAGAGGCACTTCTTACTCCACTATATTTAACTAATAACTTAGATTCTGATTAATTAAATTAAACAAAGCAACAAATAAACTATGATGTAGTCTTATAGGTTAAGATAAAGTGAGACTTCATTGGACCTCGGGGGAAATTCACAAGCTAGCCAGAAGTACAATCATTTAAATTAGAAACACCTGCTCCATTAAAGTGATGCATTAGTGCATCATTAATCATAATACGATGATACGATATACAATATTCTGAAATGGGCCATTCTGCATATCGAATACTTTTCCTCTTGATACTTTAAGTATATTTTCATGCTAATGCTTTGATAAAATACACCTAATAACATTAGACTTTATTAATACAGCACTTCTTAAAACAAAGTTGCAAAGTGCTTCGTGTGGTTGAACCAGGACTGAAACATTTCAGGGCTGCAATGAGGCAAATAAAAACACACAGTTGAACATTTTTATCATTTTTTAGAAGTGATTGTAAAGATGTCACTGATTCTGCAAGCCTCAGATATTCAGGCAGAGAGTTCAGAGCAGTAAGGGTGTGACTGCACAACCTTTGTACTTCTACTTCAGATGTTTGACGTTTTGTGAGCATAAACACTGAGTCAACTTATGGTAAAATGGATAGGATCGAACTTAGGTTATATGAATTTCATAGAAGCCGAGATAAAACTGGTATGTGTTGTCAATTGGTTTAATGTTTGTTGTCATATACACACCAAAATATGCATGTTTTCTTTCTATTGCAGCTTAAGTGCTGTGTTACTTGACAGTGGCAACAAAATAAAAGCCACAACAATAACCCACATTTAACATTTTGGCAAATTATTAAGCTTGAAGTCCTTGCGTGGTAAACAAGGAACTAAAGGACAAGTCTGTGCTCTATCTGGAGCTCAGCAAATGAAAATCATGAATGTATGTCTTTCCATATTTAAAAATTGTATCCCCATTATTTTATTCTGACTTCTATTTTATATTTGATTTATTTTAAACAATTGTTCCATCTGCCCTTCATTGTCCTTAAAAGTTCCTTTGCTTGTACATGTCAGTGTAAATGTCTGTGCCTGTGTATAAACATATTTCCTGTCTTCTTTTATTGCCCCAAATCAAATTGACTTTGTGCATTTATTAACTGCAACATTTATATAGAACAAGCGGTATTTATGTACCAAAATACAGGAAATGAGAGCTTTTGAGGATGCAATCAGCTCAAAAGGGGTATGTAACAAGGAGAGAGCGCCACCTCATGGTAGTTTAGTGAATAACTTGACACTAAACCCACCTTTTACTTCATTATAGAATAAAGTACAGTACCAGTCAAACGTTTGGACACACCTTCTCATTCAACTAAAATATAAAACATATTCTGGTTTGTTGACCATTTGTTTGTTTACCACATAATTCCATATGTGTTCCTTCATAGTTTGGATGTCTTCAATATTAATCTACAATGTAGAAAAAAAACATTGAATGAGAAGGTGTGCACATAATGCATAAAGTATATTTTACATAAGACTTAAAGTAAGGTAATAAATCACAAGGCTAAATTAATAAAATGCATAATAAATTGCATGCATAATACAATAAAGAATTAATCCCATAAAAATTGTATTAAATTATAGGTGTTGGGGGATGCAATCAGCTCAAAAGGGGTCTGTAACAAGGAGAGAATAACTTGACACTAAACCCACCTTTTTCTTTATTGTAAAATAAAGTATAATTGGCACATAATGCATAAAGTATATTTTACATAACACATAAAGTAAGGTAATAAATGACAAGGCTAAATTAATAAAAATGCATAATAAATTGCATGCATAATACAGTAAATTATAATT
This sequence comes from Anoplopoma fimbria, assembly GCF_027596085.1. Lineage (NCBI taxonomy): Eukaryota > Metazoa > Chordata > Actinopteri > Perciformes > Anoplopomatidae > Anoplopoma > Anoplopoma fimbria. Next base: position 4,238,711 of record NC_072472.1, on the reverse strand, counting down.
AATCCTATAAAAACATAAAAAATTGCATGCATAATACAGTAAATTATAATTAATCCGATAAAAACATAATTTATTTTATTAAATTATAGTGTGTTGGGGAGATGCAATCAGCTCAAAAGTGTCCTGTATATTTCACATAACACTTAAAGTAAGATAATACTGGTAAAATGCATAATAAATTGCATGCATAATACAGTAAAGAATTAATCCCATAAAAACATTTAAAAATTTTATTAAATTATAGTGTGTGGGGGGATGCAATCAGCTCAAAAGTGTCCAAACTTTTGCCTGGTACTGTATATTTTACATAACACTTAAAGTAAGATAATACTGGTAAAATGCATAATAAATTGCATGCATAATACAGTAAATTATAATTAATCCTATAAGAACATAACATTTTTTATGCAATCAGCTCAAAAGTGTCCTGTATATTTCACATAACACTTAAAGTAAGATAATACTGGTAAAATGTATAATAAATTGCATGCATAATACAGTAAATTATAATTAATCCTATGAAAACATAATAAATTGCATGCATAATACAGTAAATTATAATTAATCCCATAAAAACATAATAAATTGCATGCATAATACAGTAAATTATAATTAATCCCATAAAAACATAATAAATTGCATGCATAACACAGTAAATTATAATTAATCCTATAAAAACATCATTTATTGTATTAAATTATAATGTGTGGGGGGATGCAATCAGCTCAAAAGTGTCCAAACTTTTGCCTAGTACTGTATATTTACATAACACTTAAAGTAAGATAATACTGGTAAAAAACATAATAAATTGCATGCATAACACAGTAAATTATAATTAATCCCATAAAAACATTTAAAAATTGTATTAAATTATAGTGTGTTGTGGGGATGCAATCAGCTCAAAGGGGTGTGTAACAAGGAGAGATAGTTTAGTGAATAACTTGACACTAAACCCACCTTTTTCTTTATTGTAAAATAAAGTATAATTGGCACATAATGCATAAAGTATATTTTACATAACACTTAAAGTAAGGTAATAAATGACAAGGCTAAATTAATAAAAATGCATAATAAATTGCATGCATAATACAGTAAAGAATTAATCCCATAAAACATTTAAAAATTGTATTAAATTATAGTGTGTTGGGGGGATGCAAATCAGCTCCAAACTTTTGCCTGGTACTGTATATTTACATAACACTTAAAGTAAGATAATACTGGTAAAATGCATAATAAATTGCATGCATAACACAGTAAATTATAATTAATCCCATAAAAACATAATAAATTGCATGCATAACACAGTAAATTATAATTAATCCCATAAAAACATAATAAATTGCATGCATAACACAGTAAATTATAATTAATCCCATAAAAACATAATAAATTGCATGCATAACACAGTAAATTATAATTAATCCTATAAGAATATAACATTTTTATGCAAATCAGATCAAAAGTGTACTGTATATTTTACATAACACTTAAAGTAAGATAATAAATAAATGACAAGGCTAAATTAATAAAAATGCATAATAAATTGCATGCATAATACAGTAAATTATAATTAATCCTATAAGAACATAACTTTTTTTATTAAATTATAGTGTGTTGGGGGATGCAAATCAGCTCAAAAGTGTCCTGTATATTTACATAACACTTAAAGTAAGATAATACTGGTAAAATGCATAATAAATTGCATGCATAACACAGTAAATTATAATTAATCCTATAAAAACATAATTTATTTTATTAAATTATAGTGTGTTGGGGGGATGCAAATCAGCTCCAAACTTTTGCCTAGTACTGTATATTTACATAACACTTAAACTAAGATAATACTGGTAAAATGCATAATAAATTGCATGCATAACACAGTAAATTATAATTAATCCCATAAAAACATAATAAATTGCATGCATAATACAGTAAATTATAATTAATCCTATAAGAACATAACATTTTTTATGCAATCAGCTCAAAAGTGTCAAACTTTTGCCTGTATATTTTACATAACACTTAAAGTAAGATAATACTGGTAAAATGCATGATAAATTGCATGCATAACACAGTAAATCATAATGAATCCCATAATAAAATGCATGCATTTTTTTATTAAATTATAGTGTGTTGGGGGGATGCAATCAGCTCAAAAGTGTCCTGTATATTTTACATAACACTAAAACTATAATTGCACATAATGCATAAAGTATATTTTACATAACACTTAAAGTAATAAATAATGACAAGGCTAAATTAATAAAAATGCATAATAAATTGCATGCATAACACAGTAAATTATAATTAATCCTATAAAAACATTTTTTATTAAATTATAGTTGTTGGGGATGCAAATCAGCTCCAAAGTTTGCCTGTATATTTTACATAACACTTAAAGTAAGATAATACTGGTAAAATGCATAATAAATTGCATGCATAACACAGTAAATTATAATTAATCCTATAAAAACATAATTTATTTTATTAAATTATAGTGTGTTGGGGGGATGCAATCAGCTCAAAAGTGTACTGTATATTTTACATAACACTTAAAGTAAGATAATACTGGTAAAATGCATAATAAATTGCATGCATAACACAGTAAATTATAATTAATCCCATAAAAACATAATTTATTTTATTAAATTATAGTGTGTTGGGGGATGCAAATCAGCTCAAAAGTGTCCTGTATATTTCACATAACACTTAAACTAAGATAATACTGGTAAAATGCATAATAAATTGCATGCATAACACAGTAAATTATAATTAATCCCATAAAAACATAATAAATTGCATGCATAACACAGTAAATTATAATTAATCCTATAAGAACATAACATTTTTTATGCAAATCAGCTCAAAAGTGTCCTGTATATTTCACATAACACTTAAAGTAAGATAATACTGGTAAAATGCATAATAAATTGCATGCATAACACAGTAAATTATAATTAATCCCATACATTTTTTATTAAATTATAGTGTGTTGGGGGATGCAAATCAGCTCCAAACTTTTGCCTAGTACTGTATATTTCACATAACACTTAAAGTAAGATAATACTGGTAAAATGCATAATAAATTGCATGCATAACACAGTAAATTATAATTAATCCTATAAAAACATAATTTCTTTTATTAAATTATAGTGTGTTGGGGGATGCAAATCAGCTCAAAAGTGTCCTGTATATTTCACATAACACTTAAACTAAGATAATACTGGTAAAATGCATAATAAATTGCATGCATAACACAGTAAATTATAATTAATCCCATAAAAAGTGTATTAAATTATAGTGTGTTGGGGGGATGCAAATCATCTCCAAACTTTTGCCTAGTACTGTATATTTCACATAACACTTAAAGTAAGATAATACTGGTAAAATGCATAATAAATTGCATGCATAACACAGTAAATTATTATTAATCCTATAAAAACATAATTTTTTTATTAAATTAAATTGCATGCAAATCAGCTCAAAAGCCTAGTATATATTTACATAACACTTAAACAGTAAGATAATACTGGTAAAATGCATAATAAATTGCATGCATAACACAGTAAATTATAATTAATCCTATAAGAACATAAAAAATGTTATGCAATCAGCTCAAAATGTCCAAACACTACATAACACTTAAAGTAAGGTAATAAATGACAAGGCTAAATTAATAAATTGCATGCATAACACAGTAAATTATAATTAATCCTATAAAAACATAATAAATTTTAACAAATTACAGTAAATTTAATTAATCCTATAAAAATCTGTATATTAACATTTTTAACACTATAATTGGCACATAATGTCCTGTATATTTCACATAACACTTAAACTAAGATAATACTGGTAAAATGCATAATAAATTGCATGCATAACACACTAAATCAAAATTAATCCCATAAAAAATTGTATTAAATTCCAATGTACTGTTGTGAAATAAAACCCCAGTAGATAAATGAAATAAAAAAAGGTTAAATAAACAGGAAAGCAGGCTCCATGCGGACACCCAGCCCCCCCCCCTCCCTCTGCTCCGGTATCCGACTCCGGCTCTCTCTGCTCGAACACAGACTCCCACAAGCTGCCGGTGGCTCCGCGTCTGTCAGGCCCTGCTGTTGACCATTTACGGTACTCACAGATAAGAGTTTTTATTATTATTTATTATTTATTATTATTATTGTTATTATTAGTGTGTAAAATGTGATCTTTGCGTTTGTGTTTACATCTTTGTGCGAGTGAGGCCTAGTCGACACCGCCAGGCGCTCACGCAAAGCTAAGATGCTAACGTAGCATGTGGCTAAGATGCTAACGTAGCTAGGGGGCTAATATGCTAGCGTAGTGCGCTGTAATGCTAGCTGCCTTGTTAGCTCCACTTAAGAGGCTTGTTTTGCTTTAAAAAATAAATATGTGCATCTGTAATTAAGCACATTCACATTCAATATTGGTGTTTTTATGCATACTATATTATTTTATTTATTAACACATATAAACATGTTAGCTACTTGGTTTAGCATCAGCGTGTGCTAACAGGTGTTGCTAAGCTACGGAGGTCAGGAGCTATTCGAATTCTCGTGTTGGTTGGTATGGCAACGCCGGCCCTGGTGACGACACAGCGTTCGAATGTGTTGCATGGGGGGTCTGGTCACATGTTCGGCTGTCTGGATGTGTGTCATGTGATGTTTATGTGTTTGTGTGTTTATGTGTTTGTGTGTTTGTGTTGTGCAGAGAATGCCCACAATAAAGCTGCAGAGCTCCGATGGGGAGATCTTCGAGGTGGATGTGGAGATCGCCAAACAGTCTGTGACCATCAAGACCATGTTGGAAGGTTTGTATGGTCTGTCCTTAGACCCTCTGTCCTTAGACCCTCTGTCCTTAGACCCTCTGTCCTAAGACCCTCACGTCCTCTGTCCTCTGTCCTTAGACCCTCACACCCTCTGTCCTTAGACCCTCACGTCCTCTGTCCTAAGACCCTCACGTCCTCTGTCCTAAGACCCTCTGTCCTTCACGTCCTCTGTCCTTAGACCCTCACGTCCTCTGTCCTTAGACCCTCACGTCCTCTGTCCTTAGACCCTCACGTCCTCTGTCCTCTGTCCTTAGACCTCTGTCCTTAGACCCTCACGTCCTCTGTCCTTAGACCCTCATACCCTCTGTCCTTAGACCCTCACGTCCTCTGTCCTTAGACCCTCACATCTTCTGTCCTTAGACCCCTCCTCTGTCCTCTGTCCTTAGACCCTCACATCTTCTGTCCTTAGACCCTCACACCCTCTGTCCTTAGACCCTCACGTCCTCTGTCCTTAGACCCTCACGTCCTCTGTCCTTAGACCCTCACACCCTCTGTCCTTAGACCCTCACATCCTCTGTCCTTAGACCCTCACATCCTCTGTCCTTAGACCCTCACGTCCTCTGTCCTTAGACCCTCACACCCTCTGTCCTTAGACCCTCACACCCTCTGTCCTTAGACCCTCATACCCTCTGTCCTTAGACCCTCACGTCCTCTGTCCTTAGACCCTCACACCCTCTGTCCTTAGACCCTCACATCCTCTGTCCTTAGACCCTCACATCCTCTGTCCTTAGACCCCTTACTTAGAAGTGGGTGTCAGCCGGGTCACAGCAGGATGCACGACCACGGTCCAGGTACAGCCACAATTTATGGAAACCTGCCAGGCGAGAAAGCACAAAGACTCCAGGGTAGAAGCTAAGCCAATAAGCGTAACAGTACAGGAAATAACAATAGTAATGTGACTGATAATAATAGTAGCAGTAGCAGTGGGTGTCAGCAAGGCCTCAGCAGGTGGCACGATGACGGTCCAGATATAACCCCGATTCATGGAAACCTGCCAGGCGAGAAAGCACAAGGGCTCCGGGGAAGAAGCAAAACCAGTAATGTGCATGAATACATTTCTGTAGATGTATTGCACACCTATGTATGACATTCATTGATTCTTTGACAGATTTGGGAATGGATGATGAAGGAGATGATGACCCAGTTCCCCTCCCCAATGTAAACGCTGCCATCCTTAAAAAGGTAACCTGAAACACGCAGCATAGCTCCATTGTTCACCCACCTTTGATCAGTGTTTTATCAGGTTTGTTTGTTAAATAAAAAGGTGTTTTTATGTGCTGTCAACGCATAATTTCACCCTGTTATTCTTGAAAGATTTGGTACGACTTTAAATGTGTTTCCTGCACATTGAAAGAGTCGATTGTTGACAAAATGATTCATGAATGACATGTTTTAATTAAGAAACATGGTCTGTGGTCACCTTAAATCTTCCAACAATAGCTTGGGTGTCTTTTTCCCCTGCTCCAGCAAACAAGCATGAAATAGTGATTGCCATCTATGTTTTTATGTTATGTATGCGAATGAATAAGACAAATATTCAAAGAATAGTTTTCAGAATAGTTTTAATACAATAGAGAAAAAGGAATACAGCATTATTTTCTGGAAGATGTGACCACATACAGCTACTTTGTAATACTGCAAATATATAAGTATTGCGATATTTAAATGAAAGTCTTTGCGTGGTACCTGTGGTTTGTCTTCACGTTCTGTAAAGATGATCATATTTCTTCTATTCATTCATCACACACATGAAACACAAGCTATGTGTTCTCCTTTGCTCTTGTTACATTGTTCTCAACTAATCACATTAGTGGGAGCAGAAGGCTGGATGCCTGTTTATTTTTGCCTCTTCAGGTTCATGCTTGTGCTTCAGAGCTGCAGTTATTTCAAACAAGAGGGTTTTTAAATTCTTTTAGGCAGAACTTGAACCTATGCTGAATAATTAAGCCCTGATTAATGCCCTACACAAGCTTATGACTACTGGAATGCACAGGCGTGTTTCAAATGGTACGTCTGTGTTTCCCTCAGGTGATTCAGTGGTGCACTCATCACAAAGATGACCCTCCTCCACCCGAGGACGATGAGAACAAGGAGAAGAGGACGGATGACATTCCTGTGTGGGACCAGGAGTTCCTCAAAGTGGACCAGGGAACCTTGTTTGAACTCATTCTGGTAAATACACTTTTTGCATTTACGTTACATTGGCCTACAGTCATTCTCTGGAGGTCGACACTAACCTTTACATCCATTACCATGCCAACCCCGCAGCTGAACTATAAAAATATAAAGTATAAAGTAATGCTTGATTGGTTCGGAACAGCTTTTTTACCCTGAGTCCCCACAATGTTCATTTCTAAACTGATCTTAGTCCCCAACAACACACACTTTTGGTGTTCTGTAATTTGATTTCTCGTGACATTTACGTTGATGTATATAAAGTTGTCATTGCAGTTATTCTTTCTTGCTTAAGTCAAACATGTATTTTTCTTTTAATACGCTCTTTTCCCTGCTCTCTATTAAGTTCACTGTTGTGAGCACTGAGCCTTTCTATTTGGGTTGACAGAGATACAAAAGTTGCGTGGCAACAGCTGGACGATGGGTTATTTGCTGCCTGTGGGGATTGGGGGAAAAACCCAGTTTTAAGGTGAAGCCCCACAGGGAGTGATCTTGGTCTTAAATGGATTTTCTCTGGGCCGTGTGTTGACTCCGAGGACAACAAGTGAAATGTAACATAAGCAGTTTCTGGGGGTGATTGGGAAAGAACTGTTGGAAGAGCTGTGGGCTTCCTAGAAGTGAAACACAAGTCGGGGTGTCTGGTCTCTGTGTTTACATGGCCGAAGCTGGTTGATGCTGAGGAGGGAAGGGCTGACGGAGTAGCTCCACCTGTGCTCCATGAAAATGAACCCAAGGCTTAGTCACCACATGGTGTACGTGAGGTCAAACGGGCAGAACAGGGTGTGAGTTCACTGCAACACAGCGGGAGAGGAGTTGATGTTTTACCTTAGTGACCTCAGATTAGTGGTTAATCCGATGCCGTTTAAATGTAGCCTCGCTACGCAGTAGGGCTCCTAATTAAACTTCACAATACTATGAAGAGTGTTTATTCATAACTATGTTTCTAGAGAGTTGTAAAATCCTGTCTCTCAGAAATATGAACTGCTATAATCTGTCCTTTAAATTCATGACTCAAAGTTGACTTCCTGGTTAAACTGACTCTTTTTATTAACATGTGATCTGGATCTTTCTGGATACAATCTTTGGACATTGACTTTCCACCAAGCTTTCTTGTTGTTTTGATTGATTCTTCACTTCATTTAATCTCTATATGCATTTAGTAGACAGGCTGGTTGACTTGTCATCAAACAGCTTTTTGCCAGGGTGGAGCTTTTGCTGGAGTTGTGACCTTTGAACTAGCTGGACTGGTTTATCTAAGAATTTCCACCTGGCAACTCCAGTGTGGTTTGAACAGTCACATCACACTCTGACCAGCCTGATTTATTTTCGTGCATTCTTTACACCTTAAATCAATATGTTTCTGCGTTATTCAGACTGCATGTTGATGCTGTGTTTAAATGGAGTCCTGGTTAATCGTCGCACTGTTACCAGGGACACAAATGCAGTCGGTTTCAATTTAGGGTGTTTTTTTTTTTCAACATTTTAAATTCCCCTCAGTAATAAATGTTGGCAGTCTGAATAACTACAGTAGTGAAATTCAACAGTAGCATTTTAGTGCTGGAAATGAATCCAAAACAAAACAGCCTTGGTTGTTCGTCTACTTCTAAGTGTTTATTTTCCTTTTTAATGCTGCGGTCTCTCACTGCCCCCCCTCCTCCCTCTCTCCTCTTAATATTCTTCATGGCGCTTGTTGTTTTTCCCCTTTTTTCAGGCCGCCAACTATTTGGACATCAAAGGCCTGTTAGATGTCACCTGCAAGACGGTGGCCAACATGATTAAAGGCAAAACCCCGGAGGAGATCCGGAAGACTTTCAACATCAAAAATGATTTCACAGAGGAGGAGGAAGCCCAGGTAGTTATTCCATCCTTCATCTGTCTCTTAAGAAATGTTATGGTGCAATTTATAAGGAATGAATAGATCGCTTTAGAGTTAAGTCTGTTTTATTCTGTACTAAGCTTTGACAGCTGACCCTCTGAACGTTTTGTAAACCTCCTCTCGTCCTCAGGTACGCAAAGAGAACCAGTGGTGTGAAGAGAAGTAAAAGGGGGAGATCCTGCCAACACTACCACACTGAATAGGAATTGTCCCTGCTAACTGGTTGCACTGGTGTTGTTCATACTTGTCAATATTTACATTTAGTATATTTAGAGCCACACACGCCCACCCTTGCCCCTTTTATTTCTCTAAACCCATAGCATGATCATTTTAACTTTGCCTGTGTATTGTCATTATTTAAACAAAGAAGCTCTTTTGTTTCCACACACACACACACACACACACACATGTATTGTGTATTCACATAAATAACTAGTCCTGGTTTCATGGCTTTGGTATAAGATTAGAAGACGTTTTCCCTATTATTAATCGCTATGGTTGTCTTTTTTACTGGACATGTTTGTTTTTCTTTTAGGTTAATTGATAAAAAAATGAAATGGCTTTTTTTTGACAATGGAAATAAAGGGTGAATATTTTATTTTTTGCTCTGTGAATGCATCTGTTCTGTAAAGCCACGTTCAGAGAGGATGGGGCCGTTTTTAAAGGAAACGTGAAGTTTGAGGGAGAAAGATGCGTTTTTGTTTTGCGTAACGACTCGGAAGTACTTGTGTGTTGTCACACGGCGTAGAGTTACTCATTCCTGATTCACGTTGTTTTGAATTGGATACTTTTTTCTCAGATAAAGCTCTGATTCTGGCTTTTGGGATGATCAAAAATGTATTGAAGGAGTAAATAAAACATATAAAAAGGCTGGTGTGTGTTTTTTGTGTTCAAGGTAGCGTAGATGAATTTTTAATTATTTAAACAGTAATTTGTCTCACTTAAAATCTTTATTGCAATGTTCTTGTGTTTTTAAACCACAGCAGACATGGAAAAGATATTAAAAACACTTTAATACATCGAACAGAAAACATGTAATACATCAGAGGCGTAAAAAATACAAATGAAATCTTGAGTGATCCCACTACTGACGTCCAAATAAAACAAGCTATTTCTAGCACAAGAGCTCTCTCTGCTGGAGGAAAACAGGGTTTTTCTGCACAAATAGTTTGTCCACAGCGTTGAATGAAGAGTTTGGAGCTGAAAGCAGAACCAGGAAATGAAAGCTTTTCTAGTCAAAATCTGTTTGGAACATTGAAGTTGAAACATGCACAGATTGAGAAACGCTGCTGAAGTAACACTTGACCCCAAAACAAAAAAAGTTAAATTCTGCACCAAAGGACAAACACAAAATGTATTGCTTTAAGAAATGGTAGCAACTAAAAAAAAAAAATCTTTTTTTTTTTCTAAACATTTCATTTTTTCTTTTTTTTACATAAAAACATATAAAAGTTTAATCATAATAGGGAATTCCAACATTTATAAAACTTTACAACACAATGCAATATAATAGTACCCATTTGGTCTCAGATTAGTTAACGGAGCTGCAAAATGTTCAAAGAAGAAACTATAAAAATCCTTTCTCTGAGGGTTTGTTCCCACCAGCTAAACACCTGCCCTTAAAAATCATCAAATCGTACAAAAATAAGGAGAAAACAGAACAAATGTAACCGATGATATAGTGAGCGACTGAAAGTGCCTAAAGGAGATAATGTAACTTGTCATGAATGAGACCTTTTTACCTGATAAAAATATTTTTCTGTCTTTGTCCGAGGGCTGAACACGTAGTTATAAAAACTTTTGGGGAAATGGAATGAAACTGAAGTCGAACTGTTGAACATAACGGCAGCTTATATAATGAATCTGTCTTTCTCTGAGGTTTCTGCTGGTCAGAATGGCTGGTTGTGGGTCTCTGGTTTGGTGGACAGTGGTGGGTTCCCCCTAAACCCCCAAATTTGGATAAAAGTGTAAATGTTAGAAGAAGAGTCTGTGTGGATGTGGATCGTTTAACAAAGAGCGCATTTATAATACTGTGTTATTTGATTGTCATGGAGGTAAAAGCATAAACCCAGCTTTGAAGAAAAAGAGGGGAAAAAAAGCACAGAGCGGATTTTGGGAGTTTTCATTTGTCAGATTTGTTGAACTGCAGCAGATGGAGCCAGAGAGCCACAGATTTGTCAATCATCCCCAATGTCAGAAGCTGGATCCTCCCAACGATGTGACTCATTCAGTGGACCTCCAGACAGAAGGCCTCTCCTCTGAATGACATCGTTTAGCCTTTCAGACACTTCGGTGTTCCTCTTCAAACTTCTAAACACAATTTGAGTTCATGAGCAGATCATGATGGGGTTAAACAGTAAATACTAATCTCAGTAACGTGTTTACCAGTGATTGATGAGCCACACATCTGCCAAATATTTCCAGACAGGTTGCCTGAGTGCTTGATTAAACAATTGACCATTTTGAAGGAGGCTTTGGGATGACCTTTGACCTTTTATGATGCATTCCAGTCTGGAACTGCAGACTGTGGAGGATCCAGCGTCTGAACGGAGACGATCTATCAGAAGAGGATGATGACCCTCAGTCCACAGGGGGACGGATGAATGAGAGAGTGAAGGCGGGTGAGGAAGATGATCTTCATGGCTCTGGAGGGGAAGCTGAGGTGACGGAGGGGTGAGGGATGGGGGGGGGGGAGATCACAGAGACTCCGTTAGCACTTTGAGAGAAAGTCCTGCGGCCTTGGCGGCCGACAGCGCCGTCGTCGAGCCGTGCGTCTGCTTTCCCGTCAGTTCCGGGCGCGTGTGGGCGTGTTTGGTGGCGGGCTGACGGAGCAGCAGAGGGGGGCGCGCGTGTGACGAGCGCGTGTGCAGCGTCGGCGGCGACATGGGGAGGTGAGCGGACGGGGAGGTGGGCGGCGGGGAGCAGCCCGGGGAGAGCGGGAGGTGGTGCTGGTAGAGACGGTGGCGGGTCGGGGAGGGCGGAGAGTCTATAGCACTTAAATCTGAAGAAGTTGGACTGGGACAGCCTCCTCCTTGAAGGTAGCGAATGCACTTCTTTTTCCTCCTAGGGACAGTCAGAGAGAGTTATCTGTGAATAGAGTGTGGATGGTAAACGTCAGCAGGCTTTCATGGAGATGCATCATTCACACACTGACGACAACCAACAACCAACACAGACACGTGGTCATAATGAACTACAGACACGTGGTCATAATGAACTACACAGACACGTGGTCATAATGAACTACAGACACGTGGTCATAATGAACTACAGACACGTGGTCATAATGAACTACAGACACGTGGTCATAATGAACTACAGACACGTGGTCATAATGAACTACAGACACGTGGTCATAATGAACTACAGACACGTGGTCATAATGAACTACAGACACGTGGTCATAATGAACTACACAGACACGTGGTCATAATGAACTACAGACACGTGGTCATAATGAACTACAGACACGTGGTCATAATGAACTACACAGAGGGTTTAGTTCACTCTATCCATGTATGTGAAGGAGGAGTTAAAACAAAACATCACAAATGTAGTTCTAGAATTATAAGCTCATAATTTATTATATTCTAGATTAAAAAAAGAACAATATTGCTGGACGTCTAGGTCACTGTCATTTAGAAGGAAAAATGCAATAAAACGGTTTGATTGGTGTCAATCTGAGGTGAATTATTAAAGGTTGCATTAAAGGAACATTTTGTGAACGTTGCTCATTTGCTTTCTTGCTGGGATTTAGATGAGAAAATTGAAACCACTCTCATGTCTGTGCTAGATTTGAGTTATGGAATTTAGATTAGATTAGATTAGTTTAGCATGAAGACAGGAAGCAGTGGAACACAGCTAGTCATGTTCAAAATGACACCCGTCAACACCTTTATGTGCTGAAAACAAGACGTATATAAGAAGTGGACGTCGTAACGTCACATATTGGTTTGTGGAATGACACTTTGAAGCCTCCATTTTGGCGGTTTGGCCGTCGCCATCTTGGATTTTTGCAACCAGTGAACGGAAATCACCACTGTCAATCACTGTGTAGCCCCGCCCTAAAGCATACCCTGCTTTATGGTCTGTTTGACTCTAAATGGAGCATCATTTACTAAATGAACATCATGCTGTATTGAAGAAGACTTGAAACTAGAGATTGAGACCATAAACTCATGTTTACAATGTTTACTGAGGGAATAAATCAAGAGAGAAGTAGAGTCATTTTCTCATAGACTTCTATACAACCAGAGGAGTCGCCCCCTGGTGGACACTAGAGAGAATGCAGCTTTAAGACATGAAGCATTGGCTTCACTTCTCAGATCCACAGGTTGCTGAGGTTAACTGAGCTTCTTATTCTTTTTTAACTGTTTTTTTTGCATATTTTTGAACTTTTGACAAAGTCTAGCTGTTTCTCCGCTTCCAGTCTTCATGAAAAGATAATTGATTAACAATTTATTATTTGAGCGCAGGGAACACCACTCATATTTAGAATCAATTTACCGTAATACTTCTGTTTTAGTTGAGTTTTGTTACTGTCAAACAATGAACCGCCTGCACCAAACACACTGCGTCTGTCTAACAGCAGTGATGTGCTCTGCTTCACGAGGTGTCAAACTTAAAGCAGACTTGTGTACCTCTGAGCGCAGCATCAAAGCAGCTAACAGGATCCCATGATCATTACCAGAATATGATATGAGTCACCAGGTTTTAACCGCAAGGAAAGGCGCGAGGCCATATTTAGAGAGAGAGAGAGAGAGAGAGAGAGGGAGAGAAAGGGGGAAGAGTGCAATAGAAAGTGATTTCTAAATGTCAGAGTTCACCATCAAACGGCGCCCGTTACCACATCGCATGAATGGAGAAAGTTGAAAGCAGATGGGCATGAGAACGCTGTCAAGATGCAAAAAGCTGCAGGGAGCATGTGTGTGTGTGTGTGTGTGTGTGTGTGTGTGTGTGTGTGTGTCGAGCTGTGGTGATAAGGATTTGCTCTAACCACACTCACCCCCCTTTGTTCTCTCAAACCGAAAACACACACACACTTTAGATTTCCATGACGTGGTGGTGGGGAACACGGCGGGGTTGCTACAGAGACGCGGTGCTAGAAGCTTTTTTTTCTGCACAACCGCACAGATTCCCGACTCCTGCAGCGAGGCGGTAGACTGTCTACTGTAAATCCTGCTCTGAGAAGAACAGAGGAGGTGATGGGAGTACTTCTGATTTATGTTGTACTCGTACAACGTTTCTGTCTCATTGCAGAGGAACTTGGAAAGTTGCGATCTTAAAATAAGTAACTGAAACCAGTAAATAATCCTGAATGAACAGCTCTGGCAGGTTAATAAATCTGACTTCCTGTTTTACTTTTACAACTCTGAGAGTGTTTTAAATATTGTTCCAGCTGGCTCAGGCCATTTGCTCGCTGTGGGAAAACTCCAAGCTTCAGTTCATAATTCCACTCAAGAGAGAAGCCCCGATCTGATGGATTCATTTAGGCTGCTGAGTCAGATCGACTGTGAACACCCACACAGGTGTTTTCAGTCACGGCTGGTGAGACCTCTGCTGATGGGAATTTGTTCAGGCGTCAATCTTCATCGACCAATGAGAATGAAGGAGGTGTAGTTTGTTCCCGCCTCAACAGGTGCAACAGCGCTAACAGGAAGAGGAGTCCCGAGCAAGACGTCTAATCAGTCAGATTAACAGGAAACACCTGTGTGGGAGTTCAGAGGCTTTAAGAGTTGGAATATTTTGTGTTTGAACTTTTACTACACAGGTGTGGTAAACTGGTATTAATTACTGGTATTCAGGATGAAGGAGTTTTATCTTCGTCTCAGCAGAAGTCTAAACCTGCGTGACCATGTCTGACTTTCGGGCAATTTTCGGCACAAACTTGAAATTAAATCAGTCATGAGACGAGATTTTGAAAAGAAGATCAGTGGGGTAATTCTTTGTAGCACCAGAGTGGCAATCCCCTTTAACCACATTACGTTTACAGAGCTTGTATGATGCAATGCGTTATAACAGAAGTGTAAAGCACCGCTGGCCTTTACGGAAAGACATCAGAGTAAAACACTAACTAAGAAAACTAAATGAGGATCTGATGTTAGTGACTCACGGTGAAATGATAATGCTGCAAGACTTCAGATGTTTTCACACTTCTTTCAACCGTGACCATGTGCCTCTACTGCTATTTCTATTACTACTAATAACTACACATCCATGGCAATGACGCTGCAATTTGCAGAGCAGCAAGTTAGTGACAGACAGCATGCAGAGGTCAGGCTTGATTTTTAAACGTTCTCTGAGGGCGGAGCTTGTTTCCAGGCGGACGTAATCTCATTGGTTGAGTCTTGTAATTTAGCTGCGTTCCAAATCACTTACTTTTTCTTTTTACACTTAGTTCATACTGCAGCTGCCCTTAAAAAGTAGGTGCGTGTAGTATGTAATAAATCTGGACATACAGTACCAGTCAAAAGTTTGGACACACCTTCTCATTCAATGGTTTTTCTTTATTTTTATTTTTTTCTACATTGTAGATTAATATTGAAGACATCCAAACTATGAAGGAACACATATGGAATTATGTGGTAAACAAACAAATGCTCAACAAACCAGAATATGTTTTATATTTTAGATTCTTCAAAGTAGTTGAATGAGAAGGTGTGTCCAAACTTTTGACTGGTACTGTACTTCTTCCTCATAACATGGCATCTTTAAACTTTGACCCTCTTGCTCATATATCTGCAGCGCAAAGGATTGTGGGTCAGATTAGCCAGAGAAGCATGCTGGCTTGCATGCTGCAAAATGCGACCTGATGTTGTAGAACATCCTGCTATTTATTTGACATACTATATCTAAATAGTATTTTAGTATAATCTAAAATGAAATGAGATGATTGAGACCTCTGCAGCAGCTCCGCCGTTCAGAAATGTTTGAATAACAGAGACCCGATCAGAGGGAGGTGATGGACGGATGGTTGAATGGGAGGAAAGAGGAGGACTGCTTGTTGGATGATAGCAGTGCCGTGCTATGGGGGGGGGGGGGGGGGATGGAGGGTGGTTGTTCGGTACACACCTGCAGGGACCGCACCAGTCCGTTTGTTGGTTGAGGCCGAAGCGAGCCCGGCATTTCTTAGGAGAGCCCGGGTCTGAGCACAATGCACAGCATGCAACATAACAAGAGGGAGGAGAAGGAAGCAGGAAGAGGAGGAGGAGGAGGAGGAGGAGGAGGAGGAGGAGGAGGAGAGGAAAAGGTTAGAGAGGGCAGAGGGGTAAAGACAGACGAAGAGGAGAGAGATAAAGAGACACAAGAGCATCTCGTTCAGAGAAAAGCCATCAAGTCAAACTGTTAGTAGCCGGTTACAGCACAGCAAAAAACATCGACAACCTCCAACACACACACACACACACACACACACACACACACACACACACACACACACACACACACACACACACACACACACACACACACACACACACACACACACACACACACACACAACTTGGTCAAACAAACAAGTCAGACATCCTGGAAACGAGCTGTTAAGACGTACAGAGGGCAGCCGTGCTGTGACGCTCAGTTAGTGCAGGACTTTCATCGGTTTGAAGTCTCCGGTCTTGAAATCCAGAAATACACATTTCTACTAATACTACTTCTGTGTTTTAAGGCTGGAAATCCTCATCATATATATATATTTTTTCATCAAGATCAGATTTGATTTCTAGATTTTTTTAATAAGCTTCACAGTCATTTTGAATTGGAGCTTAGCTTTGGATCAGGAGATGCATTCAATCTTGCATTAAGACAAATTCATGCTTCACCATCAGCTCCTTGTCTATTAGCTGACTTCTTAACATCTATTAACATTTTTCTACCAGTCTCTTACATTACAGATTTGCATAATTTAGCTTCAGAGCTGCTCCACATTGTTACGTTCTCAGTTTTGCTTCTACCTGCTAATGCTGGTGACTAATAAAGTGTTCAGGTACAGAAAATGATCTACTAGAGATATGTAGAGGACTTCTGAGATGTGAACATATTTGGTTGATTGCCCTAAGCACATCATATCTGACAGTTTAAACTTGGACAGCTAAGAACAGGAGACAAAGTTTTTTGTACACCGGGGGATTAAAAGGTTTATAATTCAGGTTAGGTGGAAAGCAGAGTGGGTGGGTGGTTTGACGTTAGAGACACATCCTGCCTCAAACACTCAGAGATGTTGTGTTACAGAGCGCCAACGCAAGTTCAAGCTCGACTCAATGATTGAGAGTTGAAGCTGCACGTTAGTTTTTCCTCTACTGAAACATATTATTATGATATCTGTCTGACAGCAGAGAGGCAAGATCTGGATGTTTACCTGTATTGGAGTCCTGCAGCTTCTCCCTTTTTCTCCTCTTCTTTTTGCCCTGCGGGAGAAAAAACAAACAAAAGCCCCCCAATTAAATGAGACAGGCTGTTGAGATGACGACATGGTCATAACTTCACCTTCAGCAGGCTTTTGACTGAAGCTGGTGAATCCAGTTCTTTTGGTTTCTACTCAGATTAGTTATCAGCCATCATTTGTGAGGATTATGGGATTGTGCTGCTGCTCTCTTATATCGACACTAAAGAAAAATATTTTTTTAGCTTTTGTTTTTTGCTCTCATTTTCCACCAGTTGAAATAAAAGATCTAAAGACTTTTTCTATGCAAACACTTTATTTTTTCTTTCATATTATGAAATTTGTTAAAACCCATGTGACTGAGCACTTCTCCTTTGCTAGGATAATCCATCTGCTTACCAGATGTGGAGTATCAAGGTGCTGATTAAACAGCTTGATTACTTCATAGGTGTGCTTTGGGCCTTTCACAATAAAAGTTCACTCTAAAAATATCAGTTTTATCTTGAAACTAAAATTACAGCCTAACGGTTCAGTGACTTTGCCAACCAGTCATGTTGCAGTTTACATCAACGTCTCTCCAAAATGTCATTATATATGTATATCCTATTACACATTTGTGTAAAGTTTCAAAACTAAACTCCAAAATAGATGGATTATCTTGGCAAAAGGAGAAGTGTTCGTTAACACAGTTTTTAACAAATTTGTGACCAAATTTGAGGGAATTAAGTCTTCTGTGTGCATAGAAAAAGTCTTAAATCTGCTATTTCAACCAAGGTGTTTTCATTTAAATTTTGGTCCAGTGTATATGATTTCTGTCTGATAATGCCTCCAAAAAAGAATTTTTGGATCCATCTTTGTTTTACCGTCCTCAGGTGCAATCCCTCTTTGAGAGCGATATTGAGTGTTTATGATCAAATATAGTCCCACAACTGTATTTCTTTGTGACATGTAAAAACATTTCAAAAAGAGTGCAAAGTTAAAAGCAGCAACCAGGTCAGGCAACCATATTTAATGCTCTACAAAAAGCAAGAAAAAAAAGCAAGAAAGATAAAGAAATCCCAAAAAGAAAATACGTTCCATCACTAATGTCATTGTCAATTTAATTCATGCAGAAAAATGATGCGTCGTCGGCAGATATATCGATTGAAAAACTCGAAAATATCTTTAAAAAAAAAAAAAAAAAGGCTTTTAAAGATTTACAGATCGACTCGGATCCAACAATCTTGTTTTCATATGTTGAAGCCATTTTTCATGGTCGTATTGTGATGTGTGACTGTTGAGGTAAACATCACAGTTGTTGAGGCAGATCCAGTGACGGTGAAGCGAGGCCTCGTATTTGGGTGAGAGGGAGGATGTGGGTTCAGAGATCTACCGCCTACGCCTCCATGTCTGCCCTCCTCGGCTCGCTGTCAGCATCGTCTATGTGGTTACAACAACAACTCTTGCAAGTGCACCATTCTGAAGCTGTGAGTCTGTGGGCGTATGTGTGTGTGTGTGTGCATATACTATGTGTGGGTTTTTTTAAGGACTCGGAGGAGAAACCCTCCACAACTGCGGGGGCGATATGTGTGGAACTACACTTCCTGTTTTGTGAGGAGGTCCGGGGACTGTATATATTTATTTTTTAGATTGATGATGGTGATGGGGAGTGAAGGGGATTCTCAAAATGCAACAGACAACAAAAGAAGTCCTGCATGCTTAGATGTATATTTCATCATTACTTATTAGCTGATCAGACTCTGGTTCCCTGTGCTTCAGAGGAATATTTTCAATAAATCATTCATCATTTTTTGTGATGCTATGGTTCAACAATAAGTCCTCCTCACGGCTGTAGAATGATCACATGATTCCTAAAAAAAAATCATCTGAAAGGGTTTGAATCTTTAGTTGAATCATAGAACGGACATTCCCATTCAAATCAACCCAGCAGGATGGTCTCAGCGGCGGCCATTTTTGTTTGTACCGTTGCCACTGCAACCGTTGTAGCGAGCTAACTTTTCATATAAACTTACAGCAAGTCGCGGACTCACTAAAGTGCGGTTTTGTAGTAACGACTAAAATGAGCTTTACGTTTCATCCACAAGCTCTATTCACAGCGTAGGAAAGCACATGGTTCAAGTTATTTTCTGTAACCAGTGTAGCATTAAAGCATGGTGGAATTAGCAAGCTAGTTAGCTAGCTTGCTAATTCCACCATGCTTTAGTGCTACATCAGTTACATAAAACGAGTTGAACAGCAGGCGTAGTGGCAGCGCTAGGTCTAACGGTCCCTGCAACTCACTGCCCACCGCTCCGAAGAACGACAAGCTAACTAGCCAGTCATCCGTCTCCACCCTGAACTGTGTCTTCACCATAACAACAACTGCCATTTTATTTAGCACGAGTCAAATGACCATTTGACCACCGTTATCGGTTCTACTCCTACTCTATTTGTACAGGTCTATTTCTTGAGCACTGTACCTGCCCGTTAGCCGACATGTTTGGATGGACGATGTGTACACAGATAGTCGTACTTAGTCATGACATTTGTACATATGAACTAATCAAACAGCATCCACACCTACGAACATGTTCAGAACATCATGAGGATGTTTTTGAACTTTGAGCTTAGAAAATAACCGTCTACAGATAAGAGTGAGGGCTTTTATTTTTGAAATATCTCCTCAATAAACCGGCATGATTGAGACAAAAAACAAACAAATGAAGAATGACATTAGAACTGAATCGGTGTGCATGTTTGTGACATGAAGCACTCGTTCAGGCGTTGCGGAACGCGTTGTAAACCACAGCCCAAGCAAAGCGTCGCCGTAACTCGTGTGCCATGCCCGCCCGTCTACAGAGTTCAGCTCAGTCAGGTAAAGAGGAAAAACAAGACAGTACAGCAGAGAGAAGCGTAAACAGGTCACCGCTCTGACGGGGCACTAAACGTCACTGAAAAGCAGCTTCTGTTCCAACCAAAGCCTTTACTTCACCTGATTATGACACACTGGCCTCATCGATTTATGGTAGAAAATATTCATACGTTAAAGGCTTTACTTAGACCTCTGGGTATTAGAATAACAGATGACTATTGAGTATAAAAATCACTACTAAGTGCAGTGTTTCTGTATAATTGTAGCGTGTATGTAACTCTATGAGTAACAAAAATGAGGGTGCTGTATTTTTAAAGGGATGGCCAGAAGTAGAAATTAAACTAAGGCAGCGAGGCGAGGCCAGCCATGCGGCCCTGCGCTCTGTTAGTTGAGCAAAAACGGGTTGATTTATACCTCTGTGCGATTCAGTTTAACCGACAAGTAGTCATAACCATGGCAACGTGCAAGACTTGGTGAAAATGTACTCCAATCAGATCTGCTTTTGCAGCTTACGTGTTGTTGGTGAGAGCTGACGTGTGTGTGTGTGAGTCATTAAGAATTGTGTGTTTTTTTGTTTTCCAAGAAGGTGCATGCAAACTTTGCACAGGAATACCCACAACCCCTTTCATGCAGCTCTTCACATGTTTGTTCCCACCACAGAGGCATAAATCCACCGTAAGACGTGTCCCTACCCAATCAGCTTTACTCTTTTCCCCTGCGACCCCGCTAAGGCCCGCCTCCTGCAAGAGTTCAACAGCAAACTGACAGATCAGAGGCACACAGCAGCCCAGATACAGCACATCCCCAAAAACATTAGACTACACAACACATGCACCACACAGGTTTGACTTCCTCTAGGATTCTGGGAGACCTACTAAATCATTTCATGCTATGGAAGTCTGTCGTTATGGTTTATGACATTTGACTGACAGGCCTGGGAGCCAATGATCATGCAGGTTGTTGAGACAGTAACCAGTTAAAAGGGAGTTAAGTTGATTAATATCTGTGAGAACATTACATATGATCAAACCCAGTTCAACAAGTTCTGGTTTATTGAATTGATCCTGTTCTGTTCTGTTTTTTCAGAACAGAACAGGATCTGTTTTTTCCATTTAGGTTTTAATTACAGGGAATCAAACCAGAGAGAAATAAGTCAAGTGGCTTGCATCAAGTGTTTTCTTACTGCTTATTATTATTTACGATTTTTGACATTTAACATAATGTAAGTCAAGCTAATTTACTAATTTAATAAATACTGCATAATAAAATATCTTATCAAAGTAAAAAAATAATTCGTATCTTTCTACAAATGTATTGGTATTTATTTTAATAAATAAAAATTACAAATGCTTTAGTTGAATATTATTATTATTTTTTGCATCACAAGGATAGAATGAATAAATGGAAATTATATTCTTTAATTATAACAAAATGTCAAAGTATAACTGATCATGTTTTTAATCTAATATATTAACATTAATTTAATAAATAAATAACACATTTCTTGTTTGTAATAATTGTAAAGTTAACAACATATTACATCATTAAAAACATTATAACGTATTTGTTTCACACTTCAAGTTTCTACAGGCTCAGCGTTGTAACCATGGCAACCACATGACTTCTTCACTCTAGAGATGGTTCCCACTACAGCACATGTATAGAAATCATGCCTTTTCCATAACAAAGCGAGAGTGCCTGCTTAATACTTTAACATTCCCCTCGTTTTCTTTTTTTTTTTTTTTTTTTTTTTTTTTTCATGTTAGCTTTTAAAAATCTGTTTGGAAAAAAGTTGTATGGAGAATGGAGGAAGAGGAGAAAAGATGAGGAGTAGGAAGAGGAGTGCTTACGTAGTTGTCTCGGGCAGACCAGGTCGGGTAGAGCTGCATGTGGAGTTGTCTCTCTTTCCGGGCCAACTCGTAGTATTTGGCCTGTTCCTCCCGGGTCAGCGCATGCCACTGGAGACACAAACAAAACAAAACGAAACAAAACCAAGAGAGAAAATGTTGTTATTATGATCCAGTTATCACACAGTAGGTATTTGCCCATACTGTGTACTGAAAGGTATTTAGTGGGTGTGACTGCTGTTTGAAAGGGGAATGAAAGGAATAGATTTTCCCCCTTATATCTAAAATGATAAACACTGCAAAAAATATATTTCTTTCCCTTTACACTGAGAGTTGATAATATGATAACAACAATAAAAATAATAACAACTTAATTTGTATACCACTTTTTTTAAAACATAGTTACAAAGTGCTTTATGACCTAAGGGACAGAAATACAATTATACAATAAAAGTTAAAAGTAAAGCAAAAATAACATGAAACAGATAAAAAAACTAAATAAATAAATAATACTACTGATAATAATAATGACAATAATAAATAAACAAATAAATTGATAAATATATATATTTTATTTTTAAATCTATTAATTAATTAATAAATGGATTAAATAAAATACATAGATCAACAAAATAAAATAAAAATGAAATTCATTTTATTTTATTTAATCTATTTAATAATTAATTAATACATTTAAAAGTCCTGGAGAAAATATGACATGAAAGTCAGTTAAAAGCCAGTTTTAAAATCAGTGTTTTTAGTTTTAGTAGTTAGTAGTAAGTAAGTAGTGGTGCAGATAGATATATGAATAAACATTAATTCATTCCATAGTTTAGGTGCCACCCTCGGATGCAAACCTAGACTTTGTTTGGTAGAAAAAGCTCTTCTCACAGCTCCTTCTAGTACGAAACAGCCCGATCTGCATCTGAACTGTATGAATCATTTAACATACTTTACTGTCTTAATGTTCTTCAGGGTCCCAGTACCACCAGTCTGTGTTTTTTATAATCCCAGTAGCACCAGTATGTGAGGGGAATGGAGTTCACGTTACCACGGTCCTCTCATGTTCCTCATGTGTGAAATTACAAGCTGACCTGGAAACAGGATTAGTCTGCGTTCACTTGTGTGTGTGAATCCCTCACCCTTCGTCCCAGAATCTGGTTGATGGCGGCGCTCTCCTTTAATGTGCACTCGGCGATGACCTTCGCCCTCATCTCCTTCATGTAGAGCATGAAGGCGTTCAGGGGTTTCTTGATGACCGGCTTCTTGGGCTCCTTCTCCCGCTTGGCTTCCACATGCGGCTTCCTGAAGTGGGGGGAGAGAGGAAGAGGAGGAGAGAAGGGGGGGAGAGGAGTGTGGAAGGAGGAAGGAGGTGAGGAATTTGAGCAAAGATGGAGAGAATCAGAGCCAGTTTTTTTTTATCTCTTTTGGTTTGTGTTTACAAGGCATGACATTTGGTTTTGATAAAAAAAACAATAGATTCACGAAACATATCAGACAATACAAATATATAAAAAAAAGTTTGATACTTAAGAATATTGATAGCACTGTCATGTCTGTAAGTTAAATACGAAGCTGCATGGAGGAGACGAGATATGATGAGTTAATAAGTGAGCTTTAGAGATGCTGGAAAGTGGATTTTGTTATTATTGGAAAGAGCCAGGCTAGCAGTTTCCCCCTGTATCCAGTCTCTATGCTAAGCTAAGCTAACCATCTCGGCAAGAAAGCGAGCAAGCATTTTTTCCAACATCTCAAACTATTGCTTCAAGAGGAAATGCATGTCGACTACAGCTGAAATAATGAATTCCTCATGTTTTATTTTGAATATATTAACTCCTATAACTGTCCTACTATATGTAATAACTGAAGTGTTTATTTGTCAGGTAAAGAATGAAATATATTAAATACTGCCTCAAAAAAGTACCAAATTAAAGGCAAAACATTCAAGAAAAAAATGCATTAAGAGGTGTTTTTACAAACAGTAGTAAAAAAAGAAACTTAAAAAGCTAGAAAAAAGGAGGATGAACAGTTCTGAGGAGAAAGAAAAGCTGAAGGGGGTCGGATAAATAACAAATAAACAAATCAAGTTGAGGCAATACTTACATGTACATGCCCCTGTCATACTGATCGTGCTCCTGTTTGCCTGTAGGGGGCACTATGGCCGGGTGGGGGATCCCCGTAGGATGCATGCCTGACGGGCCCAGCATCAGAGAGTGAGGGAACCTGGTGGAGGTGACAGAAAAAGGATGGAGGGAGACAGACGGATAACAGTCAGTTCAGATACATTCACTGAGTCAGAAGCAGAGAGGACGGAGAGCTGTAAAGCAATAGCGGCACTTTTTTGTGAGCAATGAGCCTAAAAGCGTAAAAAGCTTCTAAAATGATGATTTAAATGCTATAGTTAAGTGCTTTTTACATCTGGTGGATGGTGTTCATGTTGAGTGTGGTGCTTAAAATGTGTGATTTGTGAAGACATGAACAATTGTTACCACTAGAGGGCGTCCTAGCATTATAGAGCGAGAGGTTAGGAGACGAGGAAAATACTCCGTCACATCTTTAACGCCTGAACTCGGTCAGATTTGATCCAAGTCTATTTGTTTGAGACTAAAAGAAGGTTTGTTATTTTAGGAAGTTTTTTTCAGCACCTTGTTTGTCAAAGAAGAAGAAATAGACAGCAGATAGAGTGAACAACTGCGTCCAAAAATATTCCTTTTGTTTGTTTTTAACCTGTATGGTTTAACGTTAAAGGTGGGGTGTACTGCACTTGACAAATTTAGGGTACAAGCAACAGAAAAACATAACTATTAATGTATAAATCAAGATTTGCAAGTTAGTATTGCTTTTTTCTGGGAAATAGTGAATACAGAGGAAACATTTCCCGTCTGAGCAACAGGTTAAAGGTGTGATATCGAGGATCCTGATCATGTGAATATCTGGCTCACTGTAGAAATGTCCATTTATGTGATATGATACAAGTCTAAAACACACTATATGAGAAACATCCTTTAGTTGCTGTGTGAAGGAGGCCTTGTGTAGAAAAGCGCTGCGGGCGAGAAAGCATCTGTCTGTTTGCAAGCACCGACTTACGTTCTGTGTGAGACTGATCAGGATCAAATTAAATTAGAGGCACAGCTAAAGAAAATGCACAAAAAAAAGCAAAAAAAACCTGGCAGACAACAAGAGGAAGACATCTCAATCACACTCTTATTTTTATTGTTCCTGCAAATGTCCTTGAAGAACAAAAAACGGCACAACAGGATCTCACACAAAAATTGCAATTGCAAGGGAAAAAAGCAGCCCTGATGGTACTCAAGAGAGTGTATCTGTGTGTGTGTGTGTGTGTGTGTGTGTGTGTGTGTGTGTGTGTGTGTCTGCAGCAGCGGCTAGCTCGACTCGGCTTGTTTTGGCAAAACTCTGAACTTGTCCTGTTTACAGCACACCGGCTCCAATAGGACTTTCACAGAAGCTGAACACGGCGAATGGAAAAGATAACTGAATGTGCTATAAACAGGAGTCCATGATGCAAGAGCGTAGCTTTTTTTTTTTCTTTTTTTGCTTTCTCTCTCTCTCTCTCTCGGCTTTTAGTGCTGGCTCGGCCCGACCAGCGGAGGGCTACGATACCTGGAGTAGGAGGCGGCCCCGGAGAGGTTGGACGGGTAGGACTGCCTGAATCCACAGGGGGACAGGCCCGGGTAGACGGGCTGGCTCTGCCTGCCACAAGCACAGCGGAGGGGGAGAGACGGCGACAGAGGGTGACTTTTAGGTAAAAAGGCTCACAGGTAAAAGTTTGGTGACCCCTGTGAGGATGTTTTAGCCCTTTTTGAGTGAAAATGTATCATTTTATATTGAAGAAAATCAGAAAAGAAATCACTTATGAAATCACATTTCTGTGATAAAGAGAATCTAAACTTTTAAACAATCTCACAAACATCCTTCCAGCTTTAATGTTGATTATTATGTAGCTGGAATAAGAAATATTTCCCCGTTGTTGTCCTGCAATTAATATTCTATCTCTTATCATTTATAATTAATATAACTTGGAGTTTTAGGAGAGATCTTTGGACAAGCCTTCAGCTTCCCACCTCTCCTGTGCAGTTTTTCTTTTAATACAAATAAAAGGTGTTATATGTTGTATTTTGTAAGATGCAAAAAAAAGAAAAAAAAAAAAAGACAAAATCTCATTGTTCAATGAAGTGAAATCTTGTGGTTTAATTCCTATTTTACATCTATAGAAGCATCTATTGTAGGAGCTCTTGTGATGCACGGTGATCCCCCCCCCACACCCCCGGAGCGTCTGGATCAGCACTGTTGACAGCTGCGTGTCAATACTTGGCTTACCGGGAACAGAAACACACACACTCACACACCGCGGGAGGTCGAGGGTGGGGATGGGATGTAAGAAACAGCCTTTGATATGTAGAGAACCACACTTCTAACCCCCCCACCCCCCTCGACTCATCCCTCAACGCCTCAACATATGCACACACACGCACTCCAATCCACATCTAGCATTTAAATCACCTTTACAGTCAGTCGTCATCACCACACACACACACACTTCCTCGTCTCTTCCTCTTCCCCCTCCTCAAACACTGTATCTGTCCTTTAGCTCCAGGAGGAGGCAGCGCTACACACACACAGTTAAAGCCCAGCAGCAGAGGCCTTCAGCTGGGGGAGAGACTCATGGATCTCTGGGTTCAGCTGCCGTGGGACCGATCCTGCTTTAATCCTGTTTTAACCGTCTACAGCACGGGTGAAGTGATGCTCAGATAAAAGCACTTAACGATCTGCTGCAGAATCCATAAAACAAAAATGCATGTTTCATTAGTTCTTTGGCACATTTCTTCACACACTTCAACAGTTTCTGAGTGACGGTGACGCCACACTGAAACAGAAACATACCTCCCATGTGACAGGCATGGCTGGACAGAGGAATGCTGGGAATGAAATGGAAAAACGAGGCGGCCTGCTCTTTTGTTCTGCTCGCTGCAGCGCCTTGTGCAATTTCTTAGTTAAACTTGGTCTACAAGTGACAGCAAGGTGATAACAGCCCTACAAACCGATAGATCCAGTAAGAGGTTATGTGTATACACATGTAGGTGAATGGGGAATAGCTTTATGCTTATAGTAACTGTTTGATCTGACACTAAAGGTCTCAAAAAGACCTCAGGATGCTATTTAAGTACTGTATTTTGTTAAAGGCTCTTTTTTTTCATCCGTTACACAACTATTTCTGTGACTTTCCTTGTGAACCACAGAGTGCAACACTATGAATGTCCTCCAGGAGAGATTATCTCAAACTGTGTGCCGTTATTCCACAGTTATATATAAACTATGAACCCTAAACTAACGCTATGACAGACGGCTTTTTACCCCATTTGTCGAGGTCATTTGTTGGCAAAAGTTCACCCCAAAATCCAAAATATATATTCTTCATCTTTCCTGTAGTGCTGTTTATCAATCTAGATTGCTTTTGGTGTGAGTTGTCTGATTTTGGAGAAATCTATCTGCCTTCTCTCCGATTTAATGGGACTATAGTGCACTTGCACAAAAATATACATTTGAGCAACTCAACAGCAATGTCTCTTACCAGGAAATCATGACCTGGTTACTCAAGAAAATCAGTGCTTGTCAACTTGTTGTAAGCAGTTTCACATAGGAACTATTTTCTTTAAACTGTAGTTCCGACATAAAGCTGCTAACAATGTGGTCTGTGGATTATTTTAATAGATTTTCAAACATATTGTTTTGGTGTTATATATTGGAGAGACGGCAGACATCTTCAACACTAGGCAACTAGAACAAAAACCCACTAGAATGATGAATAAAACTACGGGGTGAACTGTCTCTTTAAGAAGACATATACTCTGTCTACTCTCACTCTGCCTTTCTTGATAGGAGTTAAAGAGGCTTTCTAACAGCCTCTTCAGCTCTCGTTTCACACTGTATTTAATAATGCAACATGTTTGTGAGCGTCGTTCTCCCACCACAGCGGTCGCCGCTGCAAAGCTGCATCCTCACAATAAAAAACAGAACTCATCTCAAGTAATTCCTGCTCTCCTTCCTGCTCCGAGGCAGCTAACGGGGGACATGTGGAGGTGGTCATGGAGGAACAGGAGACCAGGCTAATAATGAAAACAACAAATAAACAACAATCTGACATTTAACCACTCATTGTCTATGCTCTCCCCTCCTCCGCCAACAAAGACACACACTACAAGGGGCCAAAACAAGCAGATAATCTGGTTTAAAGGAGATTAGCTGTTAATAATATTTCTGAAAATCCACAGTGATGTGTCTGAAAAAGATAAAAAGGCCTGTAAATCACAGACTTAAGGAATATCTGGGGACGAACAGAGAGTTTTTCCTCCAGAAACATGAAAAAACGACGTAAACACACATGTATGTGTACAAAGAATTGCACAAACTAAGTTTTTAAGCTTCCCTTCCAAATCTCCAAATGACATTTGATGTAAGCCTTATACTGCTCCTGGGGGGGGATTTGGTCCAAGCACAGATACTGTAGGTTGCAATAAATGGATTTGCGTTGATCCATAAATCAATGGACGTCTGACATTATAAGTCGACAATAGCAACAGCAGGACATCGCCGGCTCACAATCGACTCGGAATAGATGGAAGCTCTGAATGAAAGGACTAAATATAGAGCAGATGTGGCCGTTTTAGAGACGGAGCTATTTCTGCTCCTTCATCCCCAAAAAAAGGAAGTGAAAACACTGAGAAACCAAAACACACAGTGGTGGATAAATAACCCAAAACACATATTTTGATGTATAAATTCTGCGTCTTTGCTAATTTATTCATCTACCTGAACCTGACAACATTTCCCAGAATCCACCACATCTGGAGGAACACTGCAAGTTGCATATTCAGATGTAATATTGCGTGACTTTTCCTTCGTTGCTAAGATGTTCTCTTGGCAACAGCATTTGTCAATTTATTGATAATTTAATTTTCCTTTTAGTCAAAACATGCACGCAGAGGGACTTGTGATGAAATAGAGTTTGTGACTCAACACTAGTTTCATTTTTCTTTCGTTTTTTACAGAGTTGCAGTCGTGCACATTCCTCTTTGTTTTGACCGAAGGCCACAAACACAGGGAATCAAAGGAGGTGGTTTCCATGACAACGGGGGTCCTTGGGTTAGCTGCGCTGACACCAGGTGAGACAATGATGTATGTAACGCTGACCCGGGTCACTGTGTGTGTGTGTGTGTGTGTGTGTGTGTGTGATAATGATGATAAAGATGATGATGATGATGATGATGATGTTTAGGAAGGTAGAGGTGAGTTGTGAACGTTAGCAGAATGCATTTTGGGAAAGATTAATGATTGAGGGTTCGGGGTTCAGATTAGATACGGGTTAAGTTTGGACTACACAGCAGAAGCATGTCTGTACAGGTGGAACAAACGATTATCTTCATTATTGATGAAACTGCTGTTTATTATTTTTATTGAATCAATTAAATGTTTGGTGACTAAAATATCAGAAAACAGTCAAAAACATTCCCATCAAAATTACCTTGTTTTGTCCGACAGTCACAAATGCAAAGATATTCAGTTTACCAGCACATGTACAAATGTGTGTGTGTGTGTGTGTGTGTGTGTGTGTGTGTGTGTGTGTGTGTGTGTGTGTGTGTGTGTGTGTGTGTCTGTGAGTGACTCACCAGCCCATGGAGGGAGTAATCTGGCCGACGCCGCCTGGAGGGAGGGAGTAGTACCCTGAGAGGTCCTGGGACTGGTGGTGCCTGGAGGACACGCCTGGACACACACACACACACACACACACACACACACACACACACACACACACACACACACACACACACACAAACACAAACACACAAACACATAAACACATGTATTAACATCTTTTGTCTCTTGCATTTGGTCACTAAAGACGTCATAAGTACAGACACACTAAATAGATGCTGCCATGTCTCTGTCCTTTAAAGACACACACACACACACACACACACACACACACACACACACACACACACACACACACACACACACACACACACACACACACACACACACACACACACACACACTCGTTAGGTCAGTGGCCCCCAGCCCGGGTCTGATGGGCTATTAGCGCTATTAGTAGTCTGGGAACCTGGTATTAAAACACAAAGATAGCCTTAACGCAGGTCACACACTTCTGTTCCCATCCTGTGTCACAGTGTGTCTCCGAGAGTGTGCATGTGTTAGTGTGATACTGTGTGTGTGTGTGTGTGTGTGTGTGTGTGTGTGTGTGAATGTGTGTGTGCGGAAACACACCAAATCTACACAAAATTAAAGTTCCTTGTAGTTTCTTTAAACAAATGTCTGTTAAGGCCGAAGGAGGTGACACAACTGTGATAAAGCTTATTGCCCACTCCTGAAAGTATTGCATAATTTATATATTTTTTTATATAACTGGTTGTCTGTGTCAACATTCCCGGAAATAAATGCTGCAATACAGTTTTTCTCCATTGCATACACAGATTTCTTTTTAACTATGCACATCATTCTTAAAACTTGAAGCTCAGGCATCAAATATCGGTGTGTTAGTGGATTTAACTGGACGCTCTACACTAAAATGAGAGCGCTGTTGTTGGAAAAAACCAAACAGATGAAAGAAAAACGTTCTAATTGATGTGTGTAGTGAAAATTAGTGAAGATGTCAATGATGATGATGAGACATCAGACTTAGAGGAAATGTTGTCCATAGCTAACGACAGGATTTAGTGAAATGTAATCCACTAGCTTAAAGAAAAAGTTTAATAAAATAGTATTCTCATGATTATTTATGACCATTTTGACAAGTTTGAACCCTAAAAAGACTCCAGACAGCTAAACTCTGAATTCAACTCCATTGTTTCCACTCAAATAGAAACTCTAAATCAACCAGGACTTAAGTCTTAAAGATCTCCACACAGACATACTAGCAGACAGACGGACAGACAAGCACCCAAACATGCTCACAAACAAACCTTCTCATCGTCTTCATTTCTACTTTTGGCGAACACGTTTTTTCCCCCGACAAAAGAAAAACACAGACAGCTTGTCTCTCTAACCCTCTAACATATTAAATGTGCTCTCTCTCTCTCTCTCTCTCTCTCTCTCTCTCTCTCTGTGCCCTTCAAAGGAAGTCATTTGTCAACAGGCAGCACCTAGCACTTAGCTCGGCCCGGCTGCTAACCTGTGTTTGCAGCAGAGGAATGCTGTAGATGACTGTAATTTGGCCGTGGCTCCGGGGCCTTTTTCAGGACCCCGAAGCCGCCATAAATCTGGACGACAGGAATGTGACTGAGTCAGTCGACCCGTCTCACCACTCTGGTCCTCCCCCCCCCTCTGTCTGTCCCGCCACGCCCTTCCTCCCTTCTCCTCTCCTCCCTCATCCTCTGTTACGCCTCCTCCTCTCTCTGTCCTCCTCCTCACCTCACCTCTCCTACCTCTCCCTCTTTCCTTCGCCCATTCCCAGAATTTAGCCACCCCCTCTCTCCACTACATTTATGATCTCTCCTGCATTCATTGTCGTCTTCATATCCACCTGTCCTGTCAGCAAAACTCCTCTTTCCTCACACTCATCCATCTATTCTTTACTGCATGTGTTTACTATTTTAATAATGTGAGTTGTTTGAACAAATTAAGTCTTCAGTCCTCCAAAAAAAAACTGAAATTGAAGCTTTAGATTATTTAGTAAAACTATCATTTTTGACGTAGCAGGCTAATTGATGGCACAAAAAAAGGGAATTTAATCATATTTCAAAATGCTAGTGCATGAATCAAATTTGTTTACAACAAAATAGTAACAGTTTGGGAACCATATATTATACAAGACTTAACGCACTGACTTGTATTCAAACTAGGGCTGGGCGATAATTCAATAAGATAATTTATCCTCTTTTTATGGACTCATACGTCTTGATACTTAATTACGTCGTTTAAATTTATAATAACAAGCAAATATCAACATAAATGTGTTGGAATATCTGATAATTTTGACTTTAGTTCTTAAGAAAATGAAAAATATATTCTCTAGTTTTCATTTGTCAAGTATTTAATCCACACAAAAATATGCTTTTTCCATGTGGTTATATCATATAGACTATTTATTTATTGAATAAACAGAAAACACTGTGACGTTTGTTGTCATTGAGATATGAAATGACCTTTTATGGGATGAAAGATTTTGGCCATATCGCTAAACAGTACAAATCTCTACAAACATGAGATGATTTTGTAAAAAAAGCCACTTTTTGCTCTCTGATGGCTGCTGTAACATCTGATCCATCACAGGTCTGCATGTGTCACCGTTACATCATGGAGGTTATGTGTTAAACTGAGACACATATAGAGATCTCCATCAGGGTAAATTCCACTCACTGTAAACGCAGGGTTAACCCTCAGGCTGTATTCAGACTGACAACAGCACACCGTGAGAAAACACAGACTCCACACTTATGTCCAAGAGAGCACAGCAGCATTTTTGTGCAGCTCAGTCCTTCATCAACAATCAAATAAGTGCAACGTTTTGTGCCTTTAGCACGCATATCTTAACAGTAACAAATGCCTTTGAAAAGCCTGCTTGACTGCAACTCCCAAGGTGCATTTTGGCAATAAACATCCACTTACAGAGCTTAAAAACTGTTTTAAATGCATCATTTACGTCAGGCAGAAGCTAAAGATTACTCTGTTGAGAAACCTGAAAACATAATCTGCAGCTTTAAATTATTAAAATTTGAATTATGAGTCAATATTAAAAGAATCCTTCCACCAAGAGTATTGAATCATCTACCGCTCTGATTCACTCCGATGACTGTCTTCTTCCCGTAGCAACGGTGGCTGAGGCTCATGGGTATTGTAGTAGTTTTGAGCCATGCCAAATGACGGACAAAACATGATTGAAATAAATGAAACTATTGGCCATAACATGCACCCATTTGATGGTTACATATCAGGGTTGAGTCCTATGAAACTGAGAAAAGGTTTGCCACAATGATCATTTAAAAAAAGTGTAGTCCTGTCTCAGTAATAAAGTACAAAAAGCAGTGCAATATTCTTTATTTCCCTACATTATGTCAAATATCTTTTTACTGAGCAGTTTTAGTTCAAATAAATTGACATTCAAGACTAATTTTCATGTTATTTTACTTATGAATGTAGCATCAGAGTCTAAAAAAGGTAATAAATATCTAGATAAAGAAAAGAAAAACAGTTTCAGTATATTTCAGCACACTGACGTAGGCCATTTAGTTGTTTTGCCAGAGGGCTATCATGAGGCTGAATGTGCCCTCAGGCTAGTATAGATTTTTCTGTCTATGTTAACATTGTACAGGATGAAAGTGAGAATGAATGTCTTTGGATTATATCTCAGATGAACTCAACAGAACGCCC
This sequence comes from Anoplopoma fimbria, assembly GCF_027596085.1. NCBI lineage: Eukaryota > Metazoa > Chordata > Actinopteri > Perciformes > Anoplopomatidae > Anoplopoma > Anoplopoma fimbria. The sequence goes on along the minus strand of NC_072472.1, from coordinate 4,205,327 downwards.
CACTTAACCTTTCATAACAGATAATAACAATGAGTGTTAATACTTTCTTCTGTTACAGAGATAAACTTCCCAGAAATGACTGTATTGGCAAACATCAAAGCAGAGATCCTTCAACATTTTGACTGTCAGTTCGTCGACGCTGGTTTCTGTAAGTCACGTTTGGTTTTTTTTTCAAAGCCCTGTTTTGTTGTTGGGAAACCTAAAGGGGAAAATTATCACCAGTAATGGGGCAGTTTTCTTTGGAATGCCCCTTTTTTTAAAGCGGCCTTCTAATGACAGCTAAAGCGACTGTCTCATGGTCTCCATGGCGGCGTCTCGGGACGCGACGTTAAAAAGGGAAACTGTTTGAGTCAAACCTGGCGTTGTAAACGTGTGCATGTTAAAACGAGACACGGCGAGCTGAAAATAGTATTCCTTTTTTTTTTTTTTTTTTTTTGCGCTGATAATCGTGCTGCGGTGGTTATAACCACTGAGAGTGAAAGTGATGCTGCATCGGAGCCTTTAAATGACTTGACGAGCAGCCTGTGTGGTGTACATAAAAGAGCCCAAAGACCAGAAGAAACTTTGTAGTGTTTTCTTACAGTAAGGGCGGTAATGAGTGAAGACGACTTTTACTCAAGTTACTTTTATTTAGAGCAAACATCCAAAGTCAAGCGTGTTTTCTTTACAGTGTCGAACCACAGATCATAAATGCAGCGTCCAATATGACTGTTGATTTTTGTTTTATTATTCAGCGCATTTCATTTCCAGAACAGTTTCTCATTTTTCCTCATGCCGTGTTTAAGATGAGTAACTCCCACTCTCGCCATTAGTCATCTGATGATAAAACAAAGGGTACTTTTTTTTGTTTGTTTTCTCTATTAACAAAAGGAAACAAATTACTGTAATAGCAAAAGCTAAGGGTTTAAGCAATGTTTAGCTTGGAAATGAAAACTGATATTGAAATGAAAGTAAACAGAACTTATTAGAGAAAGATGAGGCCAATATTCTATAACAACAAAGTATCATTAGTGTCACGGCCCATTGATTCATACTTGAGATGTCATTTAAAGAAATAATCTCATAATCTCCTAAAACAGCTGGGTTTTGTAGTTTTTTAGCAACTATTCCAGAAACAGGAATAAAATGCATTTGTTGGGGGACTATTTTCAGCTGCGGATTAATACACATTTGCAGCTTTGGTGACTTTATTTTTAGCAGCAGGATGTTTTTTGTAGGTTTGACCCAAAATGAACTACAGTGTGTGTGTTCATGGTAATGAAGGGAAGTGTCACTCAGTGCAATAGAGTGACTAAGTGATGTGGTTGAAGTAGTTTTTGGACAACAACATGGACAAATCGAGAGAGATATATACACACCTGCTAGTAGGATCAATTTTGTCTAACTAATATAGAATATCTCCAGCCTTATTCTTTAAATAATACTTAAAAAATACTATAATAAATAAATGCAGTGAAAATCCAAAGTTCTGCTCAGGTAACTGCAGCTGTTTGCAACTCGTTACTTCACACTCCTGCACACAAAAACAGCAATTTCACAAGCCCGTATGAGAATCTACAGTAAGTGTTAATCGCTTTTCAACTTTGCACTCATAAATGCAGTGAAAATCCAAAGTTCTGCTCAGGTAACTGCAGCTGTTTTCAGCTTGTTACTTCACACTCCTGCACACAAAAACAGTAATTTCACAAGCCCGTATGAGAATCTACAGTAAGTGTTAATCGCTGTTCAACTTTGCACATCAAAGTGTGACAGCAGACATGTTTCATTTCTGCCTTTTACTTTCTGTAATTTACGCTCTATTGTCCGAGCCGACAGTCATATCTGAGGAGCAGTCAACGTAATGTGACCACGTCTTTTGAGTCAAATGCTAAATGTGGCGTTATGGTTGACTGAAGAAATGACTGAGCTGACTGGACTCACCAGCTGGTCATGATGTCAAACACACACAGTCTCATAGGAATGATCATTTCTAGACTAAAAATGCTCTTAAACTAAATTAAAATGAATTAAAACTAAAACTAAACTAAACATTTCAGAAAACTAGGTGTACTCTAAATAATTGTCTTAATATCAGTAATCAACTGGTGAAGTTTCATGTTGATATCTATTGGTTATTTTTTTTACCCTATTCACCTGTAGTGTCTTCAACATGTATGTAATTTAACTAAACATATCTTTAAAGGCCGTTTTCTCTAAATACGTTTTTTTCTCAGACTCTGATCCAGAAATCTCCACTTCAGTAGCTCTTACATACACCAAACTTTACAGCTTCATTCATATCTATATTCTGAAGGTTTCTACAGAGGGGTGTGTTCATATATCATTCATAGCCTGATTCATACCACATTTTTATCTCTAAAAACATGGAGAAAATTGCTATTTTTATGGCTGTTGACAGTATTTTCTTGTTTATGGAGTGATACAACGAGATATCCAAAATTCCCTTTGTTAAAACCATCCATTTCCGTAACCTGCTTATCCAGTTAAGGGTCGCAGGGGTGCTGGAGCCGATCTCAGCTGTCAATGGGTGAAGGCAGGGTTCACCCTGGGCAGGTCACCAGCCTATCACAGGGCAGACATATAGAGACAAACAACCATTCACACTCACATTCACACCTACGGGCAATTTAGAGTCTTCAATGCACCTAAGCTGCATGTCTTTGGACTGTGGGAGGAAGCCGGAGAACCCGGAGAGAACCCACGCTGACACGGGGAGAACATGCAAACTCCACACAGAAGGTTGTCCAGCCCGGGAGCTGAACCCGGGCCCCTCTTGCTGTGAGGCGACAGTGCTAACCACTACACCACCCTTTGTTAAAACCTTTAACTCTAATATGTCAACAAAATAAAAGAATCATTTTGAACCTGGCTTTATCCAATGTTTAGATTTCTGTTCTGGAATTTATGAAAATAAGCACATATTTAATAAGATAAATGCCCCGTTTGCATATTTAAACATACATTTTCAGAAAACTTTTGATGAAAAAATATTATTTTGAGTATTGGTGTTAAGTGATGACTTTCACTGTCATGTTTTGAAATGGCACTAATTGGTCTGTATTTCAACAGCTAATTTTAAGAAAAACAAGATATTTTATATCTAATAAATCAGGTTCAACATTATATAGATAGAGAATTGACACGAGACACAACTTTCTCTTTTAACTTTCATTATTAAAAAAGGGAATATTCCGGGGTTTATGAAGCTGAACTACTACTTAAGGTCCTCCAGTAACTCTTAACCAGGCAGCAGTGAAAACACGACAGTGGGCGGTGATGGAAACAACACAGGAAGTAAACTGTGCAGTGAGAATAACATGAGAGCTCAACGCAGAACAAAGGAGGTTAAAGAAAGACAGGTGTGAACTTTGAGCCGAAATATGACAAAAGACTTGTTAACAAAACAATGCGTGATTACTATAGCGAGCGTCTGTAATCTACAGTGAGCTGAGTTCACAGGAACATCACATTGTTTGTCACCAACGTGACGACAACACGACGCCTCTGAGTGCAAAGTTAAACTTTTAAACTGATTGTCAACTCTGATCTTTGGGCGGTGATGTGGAAAGAGCAAAAAAAGATTATAGAAAAAGAAAACAAGAAAAATGGTAATCTCATCCCTGATTTTTCCTTCAACCTTTACATGGAAGTCATGCATGAGCGGTTTAATTATAGGCCTGGAGAACGAGACAAAGAAACTGGCAGAGCAGAGAAATTACAAGAGATAAAATGATTATAGGAGATATATATATATAAAAAGGTGAACCCTGAGGAAATGTCGAACTATAATTTGTTCGCAGACAATGAACAATAAATAATGTTTCAGTTCAAAATAAATTGTATCTCACAGAAGAGAAGTGAACATATAAGTTTATGAGCAGAATTCATTACAGCAGTCAAACAGGCGGAAACCAATGAGAACGTACTTTATTCCTGCATTCTCTCTACTGTCCATCAGGGGGCGACTCCTCTGGTTGTATAGAAGTCTATGAGAAAATGACTCTACTTCTCTCTTGATTTATTCCCTCAGTAAACATTGTAAACATGAGTTTATGGTCTCAATCTCTAGTTTCAAATTATGGTCCATTTAGAGTCAAATAGACCATAAAGCAGGGTATGCTTTAGGGCGGGGCTACCTTGTGATTGACAGGTTGCTACCACGGCGTTGTCCTTGTTTTATTTCTTACAACTTTAACCCTTTCAAAGTGTTTTTTTCAGTTCATGAAAGTTAATTATTACATTTTTGGTCACCTAAAGATGTCGGTTGTACTCAGCTCAACTCTCACGCGACGGCCAAAATGCCAAACTCGAGGCTTCAAAACGTCAGTCTGCAAACCAATGGGTCACTTCTTCTAATATCTGTTATGCAATTAAAACAAACTATTTGAAATCTTCACAGTGAGTGACTTGAGATTTCACCGACCAAATCCATCATTTTTGATTGCAGAAGACAAAAACTGCTTGGCTGATGGACAAAAGCTAAATGCCAGATATGCAAATATAAAATTACTAGAATTCAACAAATCTGGTGGTGTTTTTCTACACCAACTCTGAGTGTGAGAATGACTGAGCTAGGTGGTGACAGCACTGAGAGGCTCTGAGAAGAGGAAAGAGCCTCGACATGATGAAGTATTTACAGATACTAAGATGAATCAGGTGAGAAAAAACATAATGGTAATAGTCTCATGCTTCCTGTACAAACAAACAGAGTGTTGATATCAACAGGAGATCAAATGACAAACGTTTGGCTGTGAAGCACTAAAGTAACAAACTGCATGATTTTATCTCAATAATTACACAGTTTTACGGTATATATGAACATATTGTTTAATAAAAAATGCATACTATAACACACTGTCTGCCTTTTAATAATTCTTCACTAATTTCCCCCCATATAATATCTTATCATTGGATCGCCTCACAGAAAGCATGCTTCAGCTGAGTGCTCGGCCTTTTTCCTGTTCTCAGACTTTGTCCCTGCAGGCCACCGTAGACTGCCTTCAACCTTGGCGCTGTAAAATCAATGCAAAAGCATCGACTCTGCATCAAACAAACAGGCCTCTGACAGACTGCTCTGTATAGACCGGTACAGCATCTAAACCAGATCGAAGATTAATCTAAAGGGTCGTGAGGTAATTAACTCGAGAAAAGCAAGAACATTATTCTGATCTCTTACTTCTTGTGAATTCATGGATCGTTTCCCTTTTTTGTTGTAACTCAGAAGGTTATTCAAATGTAGAAATATTAAGGAAAATCAGTCTTTGTGTTGAACTGGTCACGCTTTTACCGCTTAAGTAAATCACATAAACCAACTTTTCTTCACAGGTTTCCACTTTTGGATGTTTTTCCTGCAGAAACTCATGAAAAGAACCTAATAAAAAAGGAAACTCTGCTTTTTATCGGCAGTATCTTAAAGGATCCAGAGAAAAAAGGTTTAGGAGCTGGTTTTCCAAACTTATCTAAAAATTCCTAATACTCTGAAAATTGTATTTGAAAAACTAGAAAAATGGGCATTACATCTCTAAAACATCTTTAAATGAACATCCTTCTGCTAGTTTCTTCGTGTCTTTTCAGTTCTCCTATACTGCAGATCTCCTTCCAGGTATAAAACTATATTGATCCACGTTGAGCTCATTGATGCAGGACAATAGTCTGAGGACAGAAAGGTGTGCCCGAAAAATGACATCACTGATGAGGTAAACATACCTGTGAGGAGCTGACGAATGATATGAGGAGTGAGGTAAGGTGTGTGTGTGTGTGTGTGTGTGTGTGTGTGTGTGTGTGTGTGTGTGTGTGTGTGTGTGTGTGTGTGTGTGTGTGGACTGACTGGAAACACAGTCACAATTCAGGTGAGATGGTGTGAGAAGTGAGATGGTGTGAGAAGTGAGTGTGGTTGTGTGTGTGTGTGTGTGTGTGTGTGTGTGTGTGTGTGTGTGTGTGTGTGTGTGTGTGTGTGTGTGTGTGTGCGTGCGTGTGTGCGTGTGTGTGTGTGTGTGTCTGTGTGTGTGTGTAAGGGTTTGTTAGAAGCAGGTGGCTCAGTCTGTCATTAAGGGCTGAATCACTGTTCTAGCATCAGTCATGGACTCACACACACACACACACACACACACACACACACACACACACACACACACACACACACACACCAGACACAGTCTAGACCAGACACGCGAGTGCTTTTGGAGGATAAAGGGGGTTTCCAGACGGAGATTGCCTGAGGTCACGCTCCGATATCTAATCAGAACCGAGAAAATACTTTTGTTCAACTGGTGTTTTTTTCTCCTACAGTTTTCTCACCTTCTCAAAATAAAACCTGCCGTGTTATATGCTCCCTGAAGTTTGTTTTTCCTATTTGTTGTTGCATTCTACGTCTTGCGTTAAATTACGTTATTTATTTTTTACTGCAGAGGAATCTGTTTATAAAGATTAACTACTTTCAAACTCCACACCTCCACATTTTGTTTTTCATTTCTTAAACTTGTAGTCTTCAGCTCCAACCAACACATTTATCGGATTTTTGTGCAGCTCCCTCTGGAGCTACAACTTATTTATTTCACAGTAAAACTCCCAAAGATCTAAAAAAAAAAAACCAAAAACAGACTTTGATGTGTAAAATCAGTGGAGCTCCTCTTTAAAATACATATATGGTTAATCCTCTGGGGACCATGAAAGACAAGTGCTCAGATTTTCCACTGGAGACTTAGACGAAGGATGGGGAATCCTCTGGGGATCACGAATGCGTTCAGCAAATTCAACAGTAACATTTCAGCAGTGTAGATATCTTGCACTGATGCAAAGACATGCAGCGAGACAGATCTGACCAACCAGCACTGCAAACTCTTTAAGCTCCGCCTCCTTAAAAAAGTCCTACCGTGTTTTAAAATGTCAGGGCGTGTTTTGTTTGTGACTCTCAACCCGAGTACAGCGCGTGTTTGTGTGCACAGCGCTCGCTAAGGAGAACCTTGTGTGTGCTGCAGCGATGGCTTGTGCGATTGTCACTCTAATTGTTTCCATCTTTCTTTCTGTGTGTGTGTGTGTGTGTGTGTGTGTGTGTGTGTGTGTGTGTGTGTGTGTGTGTGTGTGGCTGGCGGTCCCTTCAGAGGAGGAGGCCACTTCAGAGCAGCCGTGGAACCGCCACAGGCTGACGGAGCCGGTGCTGCCACTTCACACACTGTGTGCGCGCCTGTGTGTGTGTGTGTGAGTGTGTGAGTGTGTCCATGTGTGAGGAGAGATGAAGGGGGGGGCTAACATGAATGTATTACGTGTGTGTGTGTGTGTGTGTGTGTGTGTGTGTGTGTTTTTAAAGAGGGAACGATAAAAAGAAATGGCAAGAATAGGAATATATTACATTTGATATGTTTTATTGCTTGTGTGTTGTGTGTGTGTGTGTGTGTGTGTGTGTGTGTGTGTGTGTGTGTGTGTGTGTGTGTGTGTGTGTGTGTGTGTGTGTGTGTGAGTGTATGTTCCTGGTAAAAATGAGTATGTGTGTGAACGTGATGAATGATGTGAGTATGTGTGGCGTGATGAATGACAGCACAAACAGATCGGAGTGTGAGTGTGTGTGTGTGTGTGTGTGTGTGTGTGTGTGTGTGTGTGTGTGTGTGTGTGTGTGTGCGGACGAAGATTTCAGAGACAATTCATAAACTGTCTGGAGTCTGTCTGTGTTTACTTCTGTGTGTGTGTGTGTGTCCTTTTGAATGTGTGTAACTATGTACTTCAACATCGGTTATGATGGCTGTGTGTGTGTGTGTGTGTGTGTGTGTGTGTGTGTGTGTGTGTGTGTGTGTGTGTGTGTGTGTGTGTGTGTGTTCTCACCTGTCTTCTGGCTCATGTCTGTGGGCAGGTGTGGAGGACTGGGGCTGAAGTGCTCGTTGCTGTAGGGCAGGAGGGACGTCAGCGGGTGCATCCCGTGAGACTGCTGCACCACCGACACTTTGTTCGACTGTTGAGGAAAGACAAAATCAATTTAGAGTCATCATAATAATATTAATAATTAATCAATATATTATTCTACACAGACTGATTGGAGAGGATTAGGGTTGCAGGAGCTCCGATCCAGGTGAGTCACAAACACGTGCGATCAGCGCTTTTACATGAAACAAACTTATTTTAAAGGTCGACACACTCAGTCAACGCAGTCAAGTATTTCAGTGTAAACCTTCAAATGCAGAAGCTATGGTGAAAGAAGGGCTCAAAAATAAAACCAGGACGTGACTGCAAAATTTAAAGTCAGCTTGGGCAATAGTTTCACCCTCAGATGAAAAATTTCCCACAGCTTATGATTTAAATATCCTAGCATTTAAAAGGTTGATTGATATTTTATAACAGACAGAAATAACAGGTTGAATTAGGAAGATAGGACTAGGATTTGTTAGTTAGTTAGTTTAATCTTGTAAAATGCAGTATTTGGTGAGACACTTCAATACATGATGTTTTCACTCGATATGAAACAGTTATTAGAGATGGAATTATGACCTGTTTAAATACCTAACAATAGCTTTAAGAAGCTTACAATTTTTATTTTCTGCTTATATCCATGACAAAAAAAAACGTGATGCCATTTGAAATTGCAAGTTTTGCAATCTGTTGCACAACATTTCAGATAAATCATCCACCCAGAGACGATCAAAGAGCCTGACATCGATGCACGTTTTCCCCCTCTTTCATTTTCTAAAATAAGGCATCACATCCAACCAGAAAACAAACATGAAATGATTCAGACAAAATCTCTTAATTCAATCATTAATGGAGATGCAAACACACCAAGATATCATTTTCTCAGTCACTTGTGGGGACATTTGTCCCCACAAAACCCAGCTCAACACACACACACACACACACACACACACACACACACACACACACACACACACACACACACACACACACACACACGAACAAGAAGGAGACACGGAGAGAGAGAAATCTGGACATCTTAAAGCTGGTTTGGAACAAACAAGTAGGGCTGTACTTTGCTCCTATTGGTTTTCAGTGGAGCACGAAGGAGCAGGAGGAGGAGGAGGAGGAGGAGGAGGAGGAGGTGGAGGAGAGGCCCATTTGATCGATAAGCCTTTGATGATCAAGTGAGGCTGCGTGCGAGCTTGTTTGCTTTCATGTTTCTGTTTACAAATGGCTTTCAATAACTTACGTGAAATCCAGTTATTGCTAATGCTCCCAGCATGCCGGCTGACATACGATACGTCACAGCGGTCTGCAGAGTTGGAGGCAGCTAACCAGGCAGCGTGTGTTCGAACCACGCCATGTGTGTACGTGTGTGTGTGTGTGTGTGTGTGGACTGGGCAGTGTAACTATTCCTGTGGGAGGCCAGTATAAATAGGCGTCTCTATGTGTGTGAGTGTGTGTTTGTGTGCGTAAAGATGCTTATAGAGTGTTTGTGTGTGTCTCCAAGTTGTGTGAATATTTCTGAGAAAAAGTTATTTTATTTTGTACATTAGAGATGGACGAGCCCATGGTGTGTGTGTGTGTGTGTGTGTGTGTGTGTGTGTGTGTGTGTGTGTGTGTGTGTGTGTGTGTGTGTGGAGTGTATAACATCAGCACTACAGAGGGGCAGATCTGCTGCTACACGCTGGACCTCCTGCTGAGATACAAAGTGAATACCTTATCACTTAAAGGCAGAGCTTCCACGCGCTCCACTCTGCATTAAAACACACACACACACACACACACACACACACACACACACACACACACACACACACACACACACACACACACACACACACACACACACATGGCTACTTTCCTATCCATCAACATCTCAAAGTCTCTCTCTCTCTCACAAACGGACCCTCATGTGTATGCTACGCGGCTAACCGTGGAGCTAAGATCAAACTGCTAAACCGCTTTGAATGTAGAGACACATGAAAACAAAACGCACTGCATCTCTACCAGGAGAGAGCCTGAAGGGTGGGAGGTTTGAGAGGGTGGAGGAGGTGAGGTTCTAGATAAGGTGGTCTGCATTCATTACGAGCTGAAGAAGCACCTCAGAGACGGAGGAGGAGGAGGAGGAGGAGGAGGAGGAGCCTTGTAGGTTTAGGAATATGCAGAGATTTGCACTAAATGTCCCGTTGGACACCTCACAGGAGGAGAACAAAGGCAACATAGATCACCCCCATGTCCCCGGTGGACACATGTGTTGTCACGGTAACGCCTTTATCAAACACAACATGTCATGTGGGATGGAAGAGAGCGAGAGAAGATTTTAATTATTTAATACTTCACAAAACAACTCAAGATGGTTGTATGAGCAAAAGAAAGATTGCAGATGATTAAAAAAAATGAGCATGGTTAAAAACTAATTTTTTTCTTTTATTTATTCAGTACCGAGTCAGATGTTATGTTGTTTTCACAGATTGAATATGGATGTTGACATTGAGGTTGGTAATTTGGCACCAATGCGGTATATAAATATATATTTTCATTGATGGAAATACAAATATTTGTCAGGTTGGATTACAGAGAATTTGTTTAACACGAACAATGAGCCAAAATCATCTTTTCATCCTGCTATACTTTACGTCACATGTTCTCCTCACATTTCTGTCTCTTAAAAAGGTGCAATTAATAAAATCTAGCCAGAATTTGAGTTGAAAACGTTCACAAAATGAACTCTTTTGAAAGTAAAGATGTTACAGTGTCATACACAATATTGTGTTGCAGAGATATCTACTGAAACAAGCATGCTAGCCAGCTAGCAATGGCCTGTTCTGTCTTGTCATACTACGTGTACGTCATGAGATAACAGTGAGTCACTGTAGTGTCCAGTCTTCACTCATGAGAGGAAAAAAGAAGTAGATCTGCAGCGCGTACTTGTCACATTGAAAGTATAGGGTGTGAGTATGTTTTTCATAGTTTGTTTGATGGATTAAATTCAATAGCTCTGCTGACTGAAGGCTCGTCTCCTGGAGCTCTACTACTAGCGAAGTAGTCTCCAGGAAAAAATGAAATAAGAGTCCTTTTCTTGTTTCCGCCACTTTGGATTTAATCCAATAAACAAATCATCATTACAGACAAACAGCCCCGGTTAGTGGAATAGTAGACACAATAAAGCCTGAGCTGAAGATCACTCCAATGTTGCGTATTTTTGCCCTTTTGTTAAGTTAGAAGTTGGCTTTTTTATTTCAGAACCACTGACAGTAATTTAAGATTGCATGGATCCAGTAGTAGAGGTGAAATGCTGCCTCATATTTCATATTTTGACGACACATCTTACACCTCACAACTCCCGACTTCTGCTGCCTTGAGAAACATATCAACTTCTAGATACATCTGTTTTGCATCTTTATGACACAAATAAATGTTTTTTCTGCCAACACACTGAGTCACACAGCTCTGTCCTGGGAAAAGGAAATAGTTCAGCTTCACTTGTTTTTTTGTTTTTTTTTAGCAAAAGTGATGACATTTGCAGGGAAAATCCCAAAACTGGGTAGATAGCATCGGCAGTGAGAAAGAATCAGAGTCCATGACTGCACCAAATATGTAAATGAATTCTAACATGTTGCATGCAAAGACTAATCAAACGCTGACAACCACCGTGTGCACAACTGGAACCCAACATACCTGCAGAAACATAATGTGTAAACAGGAAACACGACAGTGACGTGTGAATATTTGCACACAAATCACACCTCGCCTACTGTACCAGCACATTCACACACACATACATGCTGCTTCGACAGATTCTACACATATGGATGCAAACACACACACACACACACACACACACACACACATCTGTGCAGGAGCCTTCAAAAGCAGCGGTGGCTCCGTTTCACGTGCTGAGGTCGGTGTAGCCGTTTCGCTGTAACATTAGAGCCGCAAAATCGTCCATTTATGTTTCCTCTCTTCCTCGGGGTAATTAGCCGGCCTTGAAGTGGCTTTCTCTGCGCCTTCCTTTTTTTACACACACTCAGGGAGGCTGACTGAGAGCACTCATTTAACCCCATAATTATCAAGCCCTCTGTATTTAAAAAAGAAGAAGAAATCCCCCCCCCCCCCCCCACACACACACACACACACACACACACACACACACACCTCCTCACCCCACCACACACATACATAAACTCACACATAATTACCTTAGCTGAAACAGACGAGCGTGTACATGCATGCGAGGAACACACACACACACACACACACACACACACACACACACACACACACACACACACACACACACACACACACACACACACACACACACTACACACTCACACAACACACTCGCAAAAGATCAAATAACACATCTTTGAAAACGGAAACTCGCAGCTATGTTTTTGGTAACAGAGGAGTAACACATATGTTCAGGTGCGCACACACACACACACACACACACACACACACACACACACACACACACACACACACACACACACACACTCGCGCACACACACATATGCAATGGAGGGAAAAGTTCACTCGCCCTTTAATTTAAAGGAGTAGAGTTACCCACCCTTGCAGGCCGACATAAATCGTCAGAGAATGAATTCATAGTGCACATCATTAGTAAATACAGGGTTTACTAGAGGGACCGACTGGATCTTGATTTACTTTTGTTTTTAATAGAGGAAATGATACGCATGAGGGCCGGTCTGCCTATGGGGAGGCCTTGAATATAAACCGAAGGCCAGTCTGAATGAGTGAAAAGTTATTTTCAGATGTTCAGATGGAAGATCTGCTTCACACAATTTTTAGGCTTTTGAAATCTACAACAGAGGAGTCACACACACACTTTCCCCTCATTCCCACATATGTGAGAATTTGACGAGTGCACAAAAAGCAGTCAGGGTATAAAACCGCAGCATCGATCAGGAAACAGGACAGAAACATATAAACACGGGACTGTGCAAATGTTTCTAACTTCATCTCGTTAACAATGTGAGCTCTGTTTTCAATAACCAGCATTGATGAGTCAGTGTATCACCCTGCTAGGCCTCCTTAGTGTCATTCTGGAGTGATTTTGACACAATCATGCATTAAGTTCTGCTGCTATTATGAAGTTTTCATGGTGTGCGATAGAGTGAGGTAGCTTTCTTGGAATCCTCTCTGCAGAAAGTACCTTTCTTTAAATCATCAGTCTCATGATGTGACTTCAAGGTGGAGTTTTTGACCACTTGAAGCGTTATGTTCTCACCATAGACTGTACGAGTGGATGAGTCACCGTATTGTCACCCATTGGATTGTGGTCGCCATCTTGTTTTTTTTTGCAAACAGAAGTGACACAAAAAGGTGGAACTGAAAACACACTGTGAGTTAAAGTTGTAGGACGAAAGCACGGACAACACCAAGACACCCCATGACCTGTCACTCACAAGGTAGCCCCGCCCTAAAGCATCCCCTGCTTTATGGTCTGTTTGACTCTAAATGGAGCATCATTTACTAAATGAACATCATGCTGTATTGAAGAAGACTTGAAACTAGAGATTGAGACCATAAACTCATGTTTACAATGTTTACTGAGGGAATAAATCAAGAGAGAAGTAGAGTCATTTTCTCATAGACTTCTATACAACCAGAGGAGTCGCCCCCTGATGGACATTAGAGAGAATGCAGGTTTAAGGCACTTGCCACCTGGCTTACACGAGTGGGTTGTTCATGCAACTTTTTGCCGGCTGTAAAGCGCAAGCAAATGCAGCAATTTGCCAACAAAAGTAGTGAAGAGGACGACAGAAATATGGCACACATGAATGGAAACAACGCACTTTTTTAAAATGATATGTTATAATTACAAATGTTTCATGAGGAAGTAGGAAAACTTTTGTCAGGTCTAAAGGATAGAAAAAGCATTTTATTGAGAAACGTTTTACTGAGAAACTCGACAAGATACCTTGAACTTATCTTAAAAATCTCTTCAATGGGTAAAGGAACAACAGTATATGCATATTAGTGTTAGTGTGACACTTTCAACTACATATAAAGTAACTGTTAGAACTGTTTATCCCTTCACATACATTAATAATAATTAATCATGTAAGCAGCAGTAAACATGAAGCAACCCACCAAACACCGACTGCAGCGCGGCTGAATAATAACTCTTCTGTTTGTTGGTCACATCAAAGATGTAATTACTTCAAAGACGCGATAACTTAAAAAAATTTCAATTAGATATCGTCACCTTTTTTTTTTTTTTTTTTTTTTTTTTTTTTTTAAAGTGCGTCAGGAAATCGCGAGCGCTGCCCTCCGTCTCTCTGTAGTCTAATTTCACTTGAAAGGCCTTTGATTCATCAGCACATTGTTGCTGCCTTTTATCTCCACTCTATTTGAACGGAAATCTGCTGCTGAATACAAGAGTTAATGGGATCTCAGACATCACTTGTTTGTAACGACGGCCCTCCACCTTGACCCTGACACACACACACACACACACACACACACTCGTACGTATGCATTTCACATACACAAGCGTGCAAAGAAACGTGGTTACATGCTTATGAGAACACACTCACGCACGCACACCTTCATTTAGAGGACCTTATGCTGATAAAACACCTCTAATGTATTCTTTAGTTTTCAGATGACACACTAAGTAGATCCGTCTCTTTTTATATTTGAAGCGGAAATTAAACCCCTTTTGTCCCCCCCCCTCCACAGAGCTTTTGAGTCTAATGTCTTTAATCTCAAATTTCACGGAGATGGCACATTCAGAACACTCATTCACTCTCCTTTTTTTTCTTTCTTTCACGGTCATCCTTGCTCTGGTTGTGAAGGAAATAAATAATAAATAAAAAAAGAATAAAACACACAGTTTCACCTTGCTCTCTGCAATCCTTTTTAAGTGGAATGCAATCAAACTGCTTTGCAGGAAGGAGCTTTTTCTCACAAAGAGATCTGAGCTCGACGGCGTCGTGTTTTGTCTTCAAATGAATCAGAGTTGCACTTAATAAACAAAATGAAAACAACTGTTTGTAAATCATGTTTTTTTTGTGTGTGAATCAAACCAGATCTGTGAGTTGAGTGTTAGGACAAAATGTGCCACTCGAGAAAAGGAGAAACCGGAGGCTCCTTAAGGGAATAATTGCTTTGGATGTGGGGAAACTTTACGAGCCAATCCGAAGACTTTTGCTTCACAATATCAACAGTAATGAGGATCAAATGATGTTTGTTTTAATGGTTCAAATGTAAAGGGATTCATTTTCTTCATGTTCTGTTTTCAGGGCTGTTTCTACTTGAAATGTTTGAGCACTAAATGGACAACGAAAACTACAATTCATGTCATAATGACATCACAGTTTGGATGTTTCTTCAAAAGGTTTCCACCTTCTGATTTTCTTTTTCTTCCCCCGATCATAACAAATGTCAATGAAATAAAACACCAACACAGCCAAAAGACTTCTGAATTTAAGTACTTTTTTTTTTTATAATTTGACAGCTTGAATTCTCTTAAGATTGTAATCTGTTGCGTTTGTTTGCAGCCACGTTGATCTACCTGCTGATTGGACAGAACCGTTCAGCATACAGGTGCGATGTGACGGGTCAAAGGTTAACAGCAGATCTAAATATGCACCAAAAAAGTGGAGGAGGTAGAATGGAGAATGGATAAAACAGAAGGTTGTGGCTACAACAACGTTTCATGCGAGAGGTCAGAGGGCAGGATCACCAGCTTATATGTTGAATTACCAAACACGCACACACACACACACACACACACACACACACACACACACACACACACACACACACACACACACACAACACACACACACACACACACACACACAGGGTATATACACATGATGAGTTTTTGGGGTTTGTGGGAAAAGGCAAAAAAAATATCTGGTTCTACAGCGCGGTAAAACTCCCCACACCTGCAAGCAGAGTGAAAGTGCAAAAGAGAGAATGAGAGAAACAAAGACAAGATGCAGAAAGAGAAAGAAAAAGTGTGAGAAAGGAAGAAGGACAATATGAGGCGGCGACTCCTCACAAAAAAGGAACCGAGAGTCTCACAGAGCGTTTGATCCCGTGGACGGAATCTCTCGGCCCAGATCACGCTGATATTAATTCTGATCGATATTTCATCTGAATTGATCGAGTCCAGCGATAAGGAAGGTTCGTGCGTGTGAATCGAGAAGGTTCGACTGTGGGAAATACCTGAACCACTTAACATTCTGAAACCGTCCCGTATGACTAAGAAAAACATTGATATGATTAATATGATTCTGAAAAGAAAAGGTCTCTGGTTTTGCATAAAGGAAGACGAATTTATAGGATGTCGTTTGATTTATGATAATTTGAGAACATTTATCGGTGTAAGACCGCAAAAATACAGATAAATATATATAAATGTCAAAAATATATAAAATACCTGCTGTTTTCATCCGGACTAAAGCTGCATTATGTCATTAACATGAACCACATTTACCAAACAATGACCTTCATTTCTTTGTTATGTATGTCAACACGTAAACTTGAGAATGCATTGAAATGTCTCAGACTGTATCTGTACTTTCATGACATTCTCTCCTCCTCTGTTGCTCCTGGAAAACTCTCTTTGATTTTTTTTCAAAAGATGACAGAACGCAGCTGATTAACATTAGAAAATACGTTTTCATAATTCCAATTATGTGGTTTAGTTGGACCAAACTTACATGGAACTACTTAATCACGCTTATCAAATCAATCAAAAGAACGCCTGATAAAGGATTTGAAGTCCAAATCATAGAGAAGTTAGATGCTCAGTATATTTGTCTGATTACTGGTGGAAAACTATTTCACAACATTTCATATAAGAAACAATCGAGGAAACACGTAACATGTCAGAGAGGAACAGGGAGTTGTTTTAAGACAATGCATCTGGAATATCTTAAATGAAAAACTAACAACTTCCAGTACTACTAATACTTTCAAGAGTTACAGGCTTATGAGACATAACACTAGTGAAACATAGCTCAAAACAAGATTTACCCACTTATTTCAAGAACTCTTTTTATCATGAAAGGCCTAAATATTACATTGTATTTCTGAGAAATCTTACCAAGTAAATTGCCTCTTTTCTATCTGCAGATTTGTTTCACTTATAACAAAGAAAAAACACTGTTTATTATTATTTTTTACTTTTTTTTGAAGTGGTCTCCGCAGCAGTACAGCAGTAGGATTACTTTTCTTTATTCTGACACATCGAGGAAAAGTTTATCGTGAACAGATCTTGCAAAATGCACTCGGTTAAGTTGAGGAAAAGATGACGATCTCTGTAAAATATAGAAAAAGTAAATGCACATTTGAACCATGATGCACTTTTTAAACATTTAACCAAAATCATCATCTTTTCCTAAGTTTTTCAAAACCGAAACACGTCGAGCACAGACTGCGAACCCTTCAATCTGGTGTCTGAGTCCGGTGCTTTGTAGATCAACCTTCACGTCCACCGTTGCCCCCGGTAACACCGCGGTGACCTGCCGCGCCCGCCGTGACCCCCACAGCCCGTCCCACCCCTGCAGTCGGCGTTTTGGAGATGTGAGTAGGTCTCCCAATCTGGAAGTCATTGCCTTCTCCAGAGTCAGGAGCCCAAAATGAGAGCCTCTTAGTTGGAGGTTTGGGCGACATCAAAGCCCCGGCAACCATAACAACGCAGCTATGTTTAAAAAAGGGCCAAAACCCCCCCCCCCCCCCACCCCCAACAACGAGCCCGCCCACTCCCCAATTACACACACACACACACACACACACACACACACACACACACACAAATGCTCATATGCATGCATGAATGCATGTATGCAAGGACACGCCCAGTGGTGTGCATGCAAACACACACACACACACACACACACACACACACACACACACACACACACACACACACACACACACACACACACACACACACACACACACAAAACACGAGTCCACTGCTGCCACACACCACTGGAACATCTGGACGGTGGCCATGATGAATCAGTAACCACTGCTCGTTACTGACAGACAGAAACACTGTGTGTGTGTGTGTGTGTGTGTGTGTGTGTGTGTGTGTGTGTGTGTGTGTGTGTGTGTGTGTGTGTATTACGATGCACACTAACATTAACAGAGGACAACGATTCCAGCATTTACTCGGTTTTGATGAGAAAAGAAAACACACTTTTTTGGGATCAAGAGAGTAAAGATGCGTAAAATATGATCATGATTTACACCAAGATGACAGACAGTGTGTTCATTTCTATTTAAACACAACTTTTTCCTCCTCTTTCTACCAGTTTCAACAGATAGGACAGCGTGCTGAAGGTTTATGTACTTGCTCGATATACTCAAAACGGATTCCAGTATTTTTGTTGTGTCTTTTTTATTCAAATGTTACGTCTCTTAAGAGGAAAAATAAATAAATGAACAGATGATTCAGCATTTATCCAGCGAAATATTGGTGCTGGCAGTGTGAAAAAGGCTTTGAAGCTAAATCTAAATGTATTAAATCTTTACATTTCAGAATATAATGAATATAAACACGTTTAACCGTTATTGTATTCATGTATTCTTCACCTGTAATTGCTTTTCCTTCCTTTCAGATTCATTATTAATGTAATTTTCTTTCTGCAAACCATCATCTACCGAGACACTCCTGCACAGTTACAGCAGACATAGTTGCCGCGGCAACAGAAGATCGACCTGTAGAAACATTGGTCGTGCGGTCATCTATAAATGACTGATTGATTGATTGATTGATTGTCGTGTAATGCCGGACCAGACTTGAGAGAAAGAGAGACAGGAAAGGAGTTCCGAGTCACTCTTTCACACTCCATGTGGCGACAAAAACATCTTCATGAGAGACGAACCATCAGCTGGCTCCGGGCTCGTGGTTCATAAAAATCAAATCCAACCATCGCGTTGGCGTTTACAGATGAGTTATCGCCGTCTTAATGAGCCGACGGGGCGACAGACAAGCCGGCAACTTTCTCCTCTAGACCGCGGTGACGGACGTGACCTCTCAATGATTGGTCCTTAGAGGAGCTAATTAATGGTGTGTTTGTTTATTTCTATCAGAAAAGTTCCACAATTAACAACTTGTTTGTGACATATGAGCAATCATCCGCAAGGGAAAGTAATATATTGACACGGGGAGTCTGGAGGAAACGAGGGCGACCACAGAGGACATAAGTCCTCTCCGAGACACACTTCTTCCAAGGTTCGGTTTTTGCTCAAACAATAGATGTTACGAGGACTTCAGGCCACAGCCATATTTGTCTTGTGGGAGCCGGTTGTCAGAAGCGGAAAAAAAAATAAAACTAGCGGTTTGATAGCATTGTTCGTCTGTGTCTGCATTTATTCTCAGACGAGCAGAGCGGGATTGTTTCTACCACTGTGTTTATCTGACCTGATTTATCTGCTGCGGTTTAGGATGAACGTGTTGTTGTTTTTTGGGTGAATCTTCTTCCGCCCACTTTACTGTGGGAGGGAAGGAAAACGCCGGTGCCTGAACATCCCCAGGGTTTATCTCGCCATCCTGTCCGGAGGTTATGTGGTCCCGTCCCTCTGCAGAGATGACTGAGCAGCGTTTCTCTCTCTTTCATTCATTGTGAAACCCCTTTCCCCATTGAGGCTGAGCTGGCGAGGACGGCTTTCACTCACCAGCTCAGCCTGAATACCAGAACATGTGCTTGAATGGGAAATACCGCCAGCCATGAAACCAGAAAAAAAAAAACAGCCACCCATGCAGTGACGTGCTTCCTGTGTGCCAATATCTATTCATCACACTGAATACCACAATACAGATCAAGGGTAAAGCATGTTTTTTTCTTTTTAGACGGACAGAAGTAATGTTATTTATTTGTTTATCTGGTTCTTTCTTCCTTTTCAAAAACTTTTAATTTCGGGAAAAATATAAAATATTTGAACTTGCATACAAAAATGTTCGATTGTGGAACAATTGTACCTGAATGCTACGGAAAACAATTTTTTGATGAAACGATTTGTGGATTGGCAGAACATTAATAGGGAACTATTTTCAGGATATTTTATTCTTTTCATTCATTTTCTTTAGGAAAAATGCCAAATATTTGCTGGCCCCAGCATCAACAATATGATGTGTATTATTAATACGCTTATTATCCAACAAGAAATTTGAACACAAGGCCTCAGAATGTTTTTCATTATTTGTGTGGACTTTTAAATGATTAGAATAATCGTTGGTCTTTAGAAACAGACAGAATGACACTAAAAGAAAAAAGATTAAATGTGTATGCTCATCACAAATATCTAATGTCTGACGGTCTTCATTTATAAAACTCTTTTACAAAACAACTTACAAAAGTGCATAAAAAAAGACAATAAGCAAAAGTAAACAAAATACTAGGATTGAATTAATATTATTTAAATTTAATATACATTTTTATATCTTATAAAGCACAAAAAGACACAATTTGCCATCTGCTCGCCTTTAAAATATCACTTACTTCATTTGTATTTGCTTTGTATCTCTTTCTGTGTACATGCAGTCTTTTCCTTACATGTACTTTGATCATGACTGTGTGTATTTCTAGCGCTGCACGCTCCTCATGTGTTTTCTGTGTTTGTAGTTATCAGGGCGTTGGCGAGCCGGTCGTACTCGGCTGACTCCACATGAAGACCAACTGTTGGTCGAGAGGAGTTTTTGGGGAAGAAGACAACTCAATCAGCTCACACACACAATCAGCTCACATGCTCTCTGCCCTCGGGGCCGCCGCCGCTCTTCACGTGCACGCTGCTCTTCACGTGCACGCTGCTTTCTGTGTGATCGGCTGCTTTGATGTTTGTATCAGAATAATCTGGACCCTGGGCGTTTGTGTGTGCTGAATGGCCTTGACATCCCCGAAGCCAAACAGGAATATTTTTCGGATACGCCTTTTTTTTTTATTTATTCGCACACATCACAAACACGAGGAAATATTCAAGGCAATCTGCTTTTGGTAAAGTTCAATGTTTTTTGCACCAATTTGCATTTGATTTTATCCTCTTTTAAACTTTAATATACTTTATACTTTTAAAGAAAAAAAGCAATTACCAAAAGACTAAAACACTGATACAAACAATTCCTTCAAATTTCAAAATATTTCCAGGATACTGTTCTTTAAATGATAGTTGAAAGTTGATGTGTGAAACTTTATTTAATGTTTGAATGAACAAATACCAGAGCTGAAACTAACCGTTATTTTCTTTATCAATTAAACAAAAAAGAATATCTATAGATGTCCGCTTTGCTGTCACATGTCACAAACTAAATAGGGCTGGGTGATATGACCAAAACCTTCTATCACGATTTATGTCATTTCATATGCTGATAATGATAAACATTGCGATGAAGCATGTTTTCTAAGAATTTAGTAATCAAATAGTCTATATGAAATAACCACATGGTTCTGTAAACTCTTGTGTGAATGAAATACTCTCATTTAATAAGGAACTTTGGTACAGAATAATCAGATTTTCTGATAGATTTGAGTTAATATGATGTAAACTTGTATCACAATACCTGGATATAGGTTTCATTATCAATATGATTCAGATATAAAGATACATTATCATATTGAATAATCTCCCAGCCCTAAAAGAAACACTTTGAAGAGAAGCTGGGACCATTTGGCACTTTTGCTTGAAAAATCATCAAAAAGATTAATTGATCCAAATATCAAAATAGTAGATTGATTAATCGGTTAATTGGTTAATCATTGAAGCGGTTCTGCAAAGAACTAGAACAGGCTAAACTTCCAGTTTCCACAAACTGAGGGAGGCTGGAAAGTTTATATTTATATTCTCTTCAGGTGAAGGGAGACATGAAGTTCTGCATAGCAACTTTAGATTTTGCCTTAACGATTAAAGCACACAGATAGATTAATCAATTCATCGTTAACTCTTTTTTCCAGAGTCCAGTGAAACTTCAGACTTCTTCAAACGTCTTGTTTTGTCTGACAAACTTCCCAAAACCCTAAAATACTTCATTTACATAGATATTCAACCAGAGAAATGCAGCAAATGCTCATGTTTGAGAATGACTAATTGGAGAATGTTTGAGAATGACTAATTGGAGAATGTTTGAGAATGACTAATTGTGACGATCAACGAATAGCAGTTTCAGGAGAAAAAAGCAGCGACATCGAACTCAAACCCGGCCAGAAGTCACACAAACTGTGTTCCAGAGGAGAGTCATCAGATGACATCAGGCCCAAACCAGAGCCCCGAGGCCTCCGACCAATCAGCTCATTCCTTTCATCGTGTCTCTCAAAGATCAATCAGTTACTGACTCAGGGCCGCTTTAAAAACCATCCTTCACCAAAGATTACAGTCGTTACAACAAACACCTCTGACAACCGGTTATTTATCAGCGCCGAAGACCAGTGTCCATACTGGGAGCTGACTCCAAACACTTCTCAGAAGTCTCCATGATGCTATTCTTCATCTTCAGGCCCAAAATAGTGACCTTTGACCCTTACAAGCAGGGTGTAGACCAGAAGTCGTGACAACAACTGGAGTGTTTTTCTGGTTTTACTTCAGTTATTGTTAACGATACTTATATATCTGTGATTCACCAGCTTTTTCATCTATTTTTCTTTTGTTCTTCACAAAACTGGGACTTTCAGTGCAACAGTCCTTCAGAGCAGAAAAGAAAAGTTTATCCTTACACTTTTATAATGACAACGTTAACAGAAATATAACTTTTCTGAAGTCCTTTTAAGGTTCAAGGTCTCTGCAGAACAGAACAGCCTTCATGATCAGATGAATTACGGATCTGAATCAGATGAGCTTATTGTCCCTGTGAAAAGGAAATTTGAGCATCTTTAACCTCTGTGTTCTGACGCATTTCACAGTGAAACTGAATGTTTGAGCGGTGTGCATTTACAAGAGCCATTTAAATCAAATCCTTTGCTTTCGATTGGACCAAAACGCGCTAAACGGAGCACATTGCTATCTCCAGATGAGACACAACTTTGTTTGGCTCATTTTCTGTAACCAGTAGCATAAAAGCACGGTGGAATTAGCAAGCTAATAAGCTAACTAGGGGACAGCGAGCTAGTTTGCTATCTTGTTAATTCCACCATGATTTCATGCTACAAGTGTGACAGAGAATAAGCTGAAAAGATACAGAAAAACATAAATAAAGATATAAGATGTGTTATCAAAATATGAAGAAATTGATTTTTTGTTGTTGTACAAATGCATTTTTCATTTCATCTCGACTTTAATGTCCATTGGTCGCGGTTACAAACTGAATCAATGCTATGATTTTGCTTTTGCTTTCGCTAAATGTACTTTTTCCTGCCAATAAAACCCACATGAATTAACGCTGACTAGAGGAAAAGAACTCTGGAAAGATGCAGACGTAAACATGAAAGAGATGCTTGTTTTGTTTGACAAACGGTCCAAAACCCCAAAGATATTCAATTTATGATCATAGAAGACTAAGACTGTTCACATGGGAGACCAGGACCATTTATACCTAAACAAATGGATTTAATAATTCATCAATGAGCGTAAGAGCGACTAATCAACTTATTGTTTCAGAAGAAGTAAGGAGACAGGAATAAGGACCAGGAGAGGAGAAGAGATGGATGTGTAGATAGAGGAAAAGGATGGCTGATGGATGGATGGATGGATGGATGGATGGATGGATGGAGGTGTAGAGGGAGATGGTGGATGCTGCTCCGTGTCCCTCTCTGTCTCCTCTTTCATGTCCTAATTTATTCCGTCTGATTAATTCCTTTTACCCCAGCGGCTGGAGCGATTCCTCTGGATGTGCGGAGCGCTCCACCTCCCAGCAGCCTCTGCTCTCCTCTCTCTCTCTCTCTCTCTCTTTCTACTGTACCTTTCTTCTCCTCTACCTCTCTCTCTTGGCCCACCTGCTGGGCTGGTCCCCCCCCATATCTACACACCAGTGCACCACGACACGAGGAAGAGGAGTAAAAGGCATGCCGTAACCATGGCAACCGGAGAGCGCCTGCTTCATCACCGCAGGACGCAAATAAAATAAAAAAACAACCCCAGCTCTAAAAGATCTAAAGATCTGTTGCTCCACTTGTTTCATTTCAGAAAGATTTTAAGGCATTTAAAGGGTCAGTTCACATAATAAAAACAACAAAAAAATGATTTCACTCACATTTTTATCTGTTTTGATAATTTTGGTTTTATGTGACAAGATTTTGATTTATCTGTACTTGGAGTTAGTGAGAAAATACAGTTTGTTTTTGGGGAACTGACCCTTTAAGACAACTTTATCTAACACAGTCTACTAAAGGTTGATAATCAATTAATTGTCATAAAAGTCTGACTGTTAAAGCTTCGTTAATGGGAGAATTGGCTGCTTTTCCTTGTCTTACATTATAATAAATTGAATATTTTGGTTTTTTTGTGGGTTGGTTAGACAAAACAAAACAAACAAACATGCATTTAATGATATTTTTTTGCATTTAGCACAGATTTCTGAGGATTTATAGACCAAACGATTGAATAATCAAGAAAACAATCTGCATTTTGAGATGTCTGTTTGTATCCTCAGAGACATCCAGCTTCAAACCGTAAAAAAATCGAACTCAATCCAACCCTTACTCACTGGACCAAAAGGGCAAGAGGTCGAAGGAGTTAAACAGAACGCAGTGCGAGGATTATATGAGACCATGGTGACCTTCCAAACAGGCGCAACTGCGACCACGAAACCGTGTCTATAATGTTACGCTGCGTAAACTCGACCGAAATAAACCGATTTTACAGTTAAACCTCGAGGGATTTTAAAGAGACACACACTTTTATTGCTTCTGGGAGTGTGTGCAGTCATGTGTTTGAAAAGGCTCAAAAAGAAAATAAATAAATTGAATGTTACAGGACTCCCTTTTCACCAGAAGTGAGCGGCTTCAGACCGAGAACATCAGATGGACTCGAAAAACTGAACTCCGGAGTTTCGTCCAAACACCTGGAAAAACAGCTTTGGTTTTCCTCTCGACTCTCATTTATGGTTATAAGTGGTTTGTTACCACAAGTGGTTTGGCTCGGTCTCGGGGGGGGATATGTTGCTTTTCTGTGTGATGGATAACGCCTGAAGTCAGTTACTGTTACGCAGCTGCATCAGAGTCCTTGAGACACAGAAGCCCTGAAGTAAAAAAAAAAAAAAAAAAAAGAATATCTTCTTCCTATAAAAAGCACATTCTTATACATTCAATTGAATTGTCTTCAGGTTGTCCTATCAATGATTTTAAAGCACTGACAGATTGTAATCATATTTGACTTCTTGAACATTTTTATGACTCAAAATAACGTTAAAAAAAAAAGAAAATCTGTTAAAATTTAGCTCATAAATTTGATCATGTGATCTCCCCTCAGTTCTACCATTCGGCCCTTCCCCGGTGTGTTTCCTATAAAAACAAAGCAGAGATGTCATAAACATAATTATAATCGTTAAGTTAAATGTTAGGACTCTCTCTCTCTCTGTGTTTAGTCCAAACCGTGACGGTGAAACATATTCCTTCTCTCTCTCTCTCTCTCTCTCTCTCTACGATGTCAAGAGATGTACTTCATGTGTTTGGCAAACATCCCCGCTGTTTGACTGGCTTGAATTATAGATAGGAGACGCGAGCCACCCACTGCTTGTTTGTTTGTTTGTTTGTTTCGAGACTTTCGAGTAAGCAGAGGGAATCCAAGAAGAGCAAAGGAGAGAGAGAGAGAGAGATGAAATAGAGAGGAGAGTGCAGAGGGAGACGGAGGGGAGGATGGATAAAGAAAGAGATGGAGAGAGAGAGAGAGTGCATGGAAGACAAAAAGCAGAAAAAGATGGCGGACAGAGAGATAGACGGACAGAAGAAGACAGCAAAGAAAAAGGAGAGAAACCAAATCAATAAGAGATGGTTGTTTGAATTTAAAAAGGAACATGCTGATGTCATCAGGATACAACAGAGGAAACGGTTTGACATTGAGCGGACTGAATTCTACCTAATCTGCAACATGAACTGTTTGGTTTTTAGTGTGCCAAAGTAATATTTTGAAGAGCTTTTTTGTTTGATTTTGAACTCCAAGACATAAAGTACATCATGTGCAAGATGAGAAAAATGAAAAGCTAATCACATACACAAGAAATAAGAAAAGAAAAAGAATGAATAACCACCATGCTGTTATATCCTGTTAGTCATTTGTGTCAAAATGTCTTAATTAGCATATGAGTCATGGCCCAAAATGTGTTTTTTGAGTTTGTAACAGTGACCTTTGACCTCTAAATTCTAAACCAGTTCAACCTTGAGTGCAAGTGGACGTTTGTGCCAAATTGGAAGAAATCTGCTGAAGGTGTTCCTGAGAAATCATGACAATGAGAGGGACGAGAGGTCACAAATGCTTTGACCTTTGACTCCCAAAATCTGGCGGTTTTGAAGTCATTTTGAATAATTCCCTCCAGAGATATCGCATTCACAAAGAATGGAATAATGGACAACCAGGAAACCTGAACGCCTCCGGCCACGTCTATAAAATAAGAGTGAATCCATCACCACCGTGGTGGCAGAAAACATCCCGTGAAGAGTCACCCTGCTTAATTGCGCATCGTTACATCACCGACCGCCCGGCCCTCGGCTCTGCACCTCGGCGGCGGTTCTTCTGAATCCAAAGGGGGAACCCTCCTCTGCCCATCCAGATCACATTACACAGGGCTCAGGGCTCTGATGTGGCTTCAGACGGAGAGCGCACAAAACCCAGGCCCACAACCACACAGACCAGCTCGGATCAGGCCCCGTCCTGTGGTCTCCTCGATATGAAAGAATAGTTTTGAATGCCTGGTACATTCCCTAACTATCCCCCCCCTCCACATGCTGCTCTCATTTAGAGGGGGTTTTATGGTGGGGACAAAGTAGGCCAGTGGTTGTGACAAGTTGTTCTGACGGGATGCACAAAGCGCTTCATCGGGTTTCACTTCTACACAGGAGGTTCTGGTCGGAGTTTGGAGGAACTGAGAAAAAAATGATCAATATGAGAGCTTAGATTGTAGTTTTATAAATAAAGTTATTAGAACAGACTTACAGCCTTCTTTTTGGAAGTCACCAAACTTGATTTCATATATCTCAAGGTAAGATATGAGGATAGAAGTTATCGAGACAATTTTAATTTCCAAAATGAATTAATTAAATCCTACTGTTAAACTAATCTAATTAACTTTGAATTATTTTCTCAATTAAACATTTTTTTTGTTGGTCTATAAAATGAAGAAAATGCTCATTGTTATTTCCGGCAGCCCAAAATGAAATAGTAAAATTGCTTTTTTTATTTAACCATCATTCCAAAACCCATTGATATTTTATTTATTTTTTTATGATGAAGAAAAGCATCAAATCCTGATGCTGGAGAAGTTGTAACCAGAGAATGTTTTTGCAAATTTGTTTAAAAAATGTACTAAACATTACTCAACTAAGTTTTGCAGCTCTCTACAAGAAATCTTCCTATTTAGAAATTAGTTCTGTTATTTATATATTTTCACTTTTTGTATTACTGTTTTATTTGCAGTAGCATGAGCAGATGCAAAATGTTCACTTTGTCATTTTCACTGCAAAAACGTTGCTGTATAATAAATAACATTAGCGATGGCTCAGTTCCAATTATTGCCAGTACGCCAGCATACAAATTAACATCTAAATGGAATTCAGCCATGATTCATGTTCATATATACACATTTCATGCACACAGTCTGCGGTGGAGACTCACAGACGTTCTCGTCCTTGACGAGGTGATGATGTTGCTCAGCACACCTGAGCGTAATGCCTCTTAACGGATCAAACAGAAATATTTGAAAAAGCATCAACAGGATAATGAAAGGAGGAAGGACGACGTGTGGAAGGAAGCTGGAGAGACGGAGGTTTAGGAGGACACAAACACTAACGAATGCATGCTTAAGAAGGAGGATAAATAACCGAAATGTTAAGAGTTGATAAATATTTAGACAAATGGACGAACACTAATGGACCAACACAAAGAACAGAAAGCCTCCGCACACGCAAACACCAGCCCCATTACAGCACCGTCAGCCTTCCTCTTTTCATCCGTCTCCCTTCTGCACATCAATTAAACCTCTCTCTCCGTCGGCCGCGGTCTTGTACTTTATTAGCACCCTACCTTCCCTCTCTGTGTCTGAGGGAGTTTCTCTTTAATCTTCAGGAGATGTTCCCATTGATGGGCCTATTGATTTTGATGTTGCGCCTGCTGCTTTTATCTCCAGGAACTCAAAGAGGGTGTTGGGGAGAAGAGACGCACTCCCCGCCGGGTTCAACCGCGCACACACACACACACACACACACTCCCGGGCTTGTGGGTCAGAGCCTCATATAGGTGGGAACACATCTTTGAAATGTGCACGAGTAAAACAGCTGTAAGTCCAAACTTTTTGTCTACTTGAATCTTGTGTGAAACCAGGAGGCAACGTCCAGTTCAGCCAAATGAAGCCAATGCAGAAGAGTCTCATACTCGCATTCTCTCTCCTGTCCAGCAGGGGGCGACTCCTCTGGTTGTATAGAAGTCTATGAGAAAATGACTCTACTTCTCTCTTGATTTATTCCCTCAGTAAACATTGTAAACATGAGTTTATGGTCTCAATCTCTAGTTTCAAGTCTTCTTCAACACAGCATGATGTTCATTTAGTAAATGATGCTCCATTTAGAGTCAAACAGACCATAAAGCAGGGTATGCTTTAGGGCGGAGCTACCAGAGCCGTGTACGGTGTCTCTACGTCTCTCCTCCACATTGAAGATATGTTAACTTCAGTTTATTGGTTGCGAAAAAAAACAACATGACTGCGGTCGTAATCCAAGATGGCGACGGCGGAATCGACAAACGCAAGGCTTCATTACGGCAGTCCAACTGTCACGACGACTACGTCCACTCCTTATATATATAGTCTTTGTGTACAACAGTTAAGGGAAAAAGAGAAAACCCCTTTTTCTCTCCGTTTGGGCCGATAAACTGGTGTCGAGGATTTTCATCATGGCACGGCTCCACTGGAGTCATCTGTGTGCGTTGGGAGAGCGAAGCGAGGGCGCTTCCAACCCCGCTGACCACATGACCACATGTGGAGCTCGTCCAGAAAACCCAGCGAGAGCCAGAGCTGGTGCGTTTCACCACAGAGCTGCATGCACAGGCCCAGAGGGGGGGGGGGGGGTGGGGCTGGCATCAGACTGAGAGAGAGAGACCGCCCGTCAACCACTCGCCCATCTCTCTGCCGTAACATGTGTGTATTTATGCTTCTGGACTGTATGTTCGCGTGTTTATTTAACGTCCTTTAGTATATTTAGGAGTGTTTGCATCCAGGGTTTCATAAGTAAACTCAGTGTGTGCGTGTCCTTCCGTGTGTTTGTGCGTCTCCCCCACAGAGCAGGGCAGGCCTGTGGGGTTTTTTCTTTGGGTTTTTTTTAACGGAGCGTCTGCCAAACTGCCCGGTTGGCTAACAGAGGGGGGTTGATACTCCTCGCTATCGATCATCTGAACTAATAACATGGTGACTCGCCCTCGCTGTGTAATTATCACCCCCAAAATAAAGTGGACGGCTCTACTACTTAGAGCTCCCTGCCTTTAAATCAGCCTTTGTCATCTGCTCACTCCTTCACTCTTTTGATTCTCGTGTCCTTGATTTAAAGTCTCCAACACGGCGAGGGGGTGACGGATAAACAACACGGAAAATGCCTGCAAATATTTCACATTAAAGCTGTTTGTTTTGTAACAGTTGCAACACTTTTTCAATTAAAGATTTGTGCAGGACCAGCTATAAGCATCTCATTGACCCAGAGCAGCATCTGGTAGTCCGTCTGGTGTAAGTAGTTCTTCAGCCTAAGCTTCTGTGAGCTATTTTATTGAGTTTTCCTTTGAGTGAATGTGAGATCCCTCTGGTAAAAACAGTTACGCAGTGTTTATGTCAGGGGCTTTTATTGTGAAAGGTAAGAGCGAAAAGGAGTGGATTTAGTCTGCGCTTCTTACGTCAAGGTTTAAAGCAACAACATTTTGAAAAAGTTTGAATAAATCGCACACAAAAAAATATGGTGCTGCTTGTCACGATGCAAACATTTAATAGAACTAAAAATACATGATCTTTATACAGATAAAACACTGGAATGGTCCTTTAAGAGTCTATTTCTTGATTCTTGTCACTCATCCAGACTTAAATCCATCCCTCATTCTTTCCTGCTCTCATCTCTGCATTCTTCTGCTCATCCCTCCATCGTTCTGATCCGTCCCGTCTTCATGAAAAACGTCTGATGTTTGCGTCTGTGGTCGGCTGAATTGTTTAGTCGTGATTTGTAATGTAAATATGTGGCTGCGTGTGAGAGACCCCCGTACACACACACACACACACACACACACACACACACACACACACACACACACACACACACACACAAACACACTGCATATTGAGAGAACAACCAGCAGCCGCCTGGCTCGGCTATGTTACTCCTACGAAGCCATAATTGTTCCCGGGCCTCCACTCCCTCAGCGCCGGTCCATCAGAGCCAAGCAGCTAACCATCAGCAGCCCTGATGGCTCGCTTCGCCTCCAGGCTCCAACCGCCCAAAGATGGAGCCGATAGAGTCTCTGCACCAGATACGGAACGGCAAAACAAGCAAAATAAAAGATGTTTTTTAACATGATTTAATCGTAAACGGACCGGAGAGCTTTCAGGTGACGTACCACCAACCACCGAGGCGGCCATATTGGATGTCCTCTGCTTTTTTTTGGCTTCATTGACCTTCAACAGACGCAAGGTTTCAACATATTAGTACTTGTTATTGATTAATCTATAGGGTACTTTTTTTATTTGGATTGTTAAGTTTATAAATATCAAAAAATTAAACTGATCAGATCATCGAGAGTTCCTGAAGACCAAGGAGATGCAGCTGTTAAGCTTCTACAGACATTTTGATTTAAAAAATGTTTTATTCTTGACTTTGTTAACAACAGTTTATAAAAAAAAATATTGCCTCAAGGACGTAGCTGTCTTGAAGCTTTCAATCACATGACTTTATCTTCAAGTTAAAATGTTTGACCAGTCTTTTCGTCCGTGTTGGCTTAAAGATTTGAAAGATGAAGATCGTGTCGTATGATAGAAAGCTCCAACACAGCTAATAAATGGAGCTGGTCGTGAGATAGTCTTGTAATAGTCCAGCCATCAGTGCCATTCTAGAGGATTAGAAGAAATAAGATTTAAAAGGTGTTTTTTGTGTTATTTTTTATTATTATTTGTATTTTTTGGTTATTTTATTTTGTTAGTAAGTGTGTAGGTGTTTTCATTAGCAGACTACAAGTTTGTTTCAAAGTGCAAGAATAAACTCTGCAATAAGTAAGGGGAAATTATTAATAAATTAATTAACCAATAAAATAATCTGCCCTCTACTTTCTCTCTTTGATTTCTCAAAATTCTCTTCCTTTTGTTTACTCTCATGTCTCTCCCTCTATTTGTATTTATCTGTTTCTTGGTCCAAAAGTTCCTTCCTCTCTCTCTCTCTCTCTCTCTCTCTCTCGTTTAATCTCGGTCCAAAAGAAACGTGGCGGGAAACCGAAAAAGCCAAGCAGCTCGTCGGAGGCCAAAGCAGAGATCTCTGCCCCCCATCCTGGACTCCTTTCCTGCAGCTACTGCGTCTGATGCACAACGAGGCTTTCAATCATTTTAGTCCACTGATCAAACTCAACGATTTTTTTTTTTCCATGACGAAGCACCTCATCCACAGCCAGCATGTCATAACATGATTTCATGTCGTGCAACAACATTTACAAGACTTCTGCTTTGCTCTACTGATGATCTGTTCTCTCATGCAACACTTCAACATTGCTGAAATGCAACCTTGAAAACGTGACGTCTTTCTGTGACGGCAGGTGAGGAGTGTGTTCATTTTGGGGCGTGTTGCTAAGCAGAGAGTTTCATATGAATATTTATAGCAAGAATGCAAATAAAGAACCATTTTTGATTTGACTTTTTTTATGCTGGTTCAAGCCCTGAGTTGTATTTCCTCTCATCAAACATCTTAAACAAATCAATTTCTACAGCCGTATTGTCTCCATTCATGTCTGTCTGTTACAAATCAGTTTCCATTCAGATGCTTTTGCAGACATCTTCTCTTTCATTTAAAGCAGTAAAAGGGGGAAGAAAATGAGATGCAGTTGAGCTTTAACATTTTCCACCAACACAGCAGCACACGGTTAAGGGAGGAGCAGTGTCTGTTTGTTTGTGTGTGTGTGTGTGTGTGTGTGTGTGTGTGTGTGTGTGTGTGTGTGTGTGTGTGTGTGTGTGTGTGCTCTTCAGGTGACAATGAGACTCGAGGCCTTTATTTTCCATGGTAAACCACAACAGGCTTAACCTCGTCTAACTGTACACAACGAACATAAACACATACACAGAGAGAGAGAGAGAGAGAGAGAGAGAGAGAGAGAGAGAGAGAGAGAGAGAGAGAGAGAGAGAGAGAGCCCTGATCTTCACATACACACACTTTAACTCTGCTGGTAGTTGGTAATAATGTTTCTTACACCTTAAGCAGTAAAGAATAGAAATGATAGAAATATCCAGATTATGTTTTATGCAAAAGTCTCTCCTGGCTAGTGAGGAGGAAGCTACAGATCACTGTGGAAAACCAGACAACAATCATTTGAAGTTAAACAGAATCAAATAAAGTAATGCACATTATCAGATCCGATATCACCTCATCATATCATTCATCAGCTCATTTATGCTACACAGGAACAACAACAACAACAACATCACATGTCCCTCGTTACCCGATCTGTACATCCTGCCCAACAGTACTGCACATGTGCAAACCAGTACTAGTGGCTGTGGTGAAGCACTCCTGTGCACCGTACATTCACCCTGATCACGCTACGTTGTGGACGTCGAATGTTGAAATCAGCAGGCCGAGAGCTAGATAACGTTAGCGGCTAGCTGTTAGCATCCTGTGGGCAGCACGGTCCTGCTTGGCTAAACAATGCAAACATGAAATCTTGTAAAAATGAAGAAGGAAATCTTAATTAGATAACTTTAATATAAAGTTTATCCAGTTTCTATATTTGCAAACTGTAAATGTGTACATAAATATGTCTCTTATTAGTTACTATTACTGATATCATTTCATTTATTTGTGTATTTATACTCAAGTTATGTCTGTCCATCTCCGTGCAGAACAAAACATAAAAAAAAAAAGCTGTTAAATAACATTATATGGACCAAACACTTTTCACTATATCATTGAAAAGCAATCTTTTTCTTCTTGAAATTATGAATCAAGTTCTCATATATATCTAATGATGAATAATGTATAGGGTTCCGAGGACTACAAACTTTTCTAAATAAACAAAAGTTTGCAGACGAGAGAGTTCCGGGTCATTGGGATACTTTTGTTTTATTCACAGAAGGGAAAGAAAACGCAGAAGGAGAAAAAAAAATCAAATCAACACTCGTCTCTTTTGCTTCCTCTAATCAAAACAGCATACCACTAACTTGATGCTTCGCTAATGGAGGCTTAATTGAAACCAGTATTCCCCCTCAGCTGGGCCTGGGATTAATGGGACTCAGCGGGGGGGATC
Organism: Anoplopoma fimbria; assembly: GCF_027596085.1. Lineage (NCBI taxonomy): Eukaryota > Metazoa > Chordata > Actinopteri > Perciformes > Anoplopomatidae > Anoplopoma > Anoplopoma fimbria. The sequence continues at coordinate 4,171,826 of NC_072472.1, read as the reverse complement.
GACTGGAGCCTGGATGGCACTCACGCTGCGCTGCTTGTTTGTGACAGTGTCAGAGTTATGGCTGCCTTTAATTGGCAGTATTAAGACCCCGGGAGCGCTTCTTTTTTATTTTATTTTAAATACAAACAGAGAAGGGAGGAGTGACGACCGCCTCGCTCTGCAGCGTATTAACAGGGGGAGACAATCAGTCCTCTGGGGTCCTGACAATGGACTGACTGTGCATGTGCCTGCTGTAAATCTGCTTCTGTCTTGGTGTGGGGGGGCGACGACCATAAAGCCGTCATCGATGGAGTCTTTCTGACTGAACGGCTTCCTTTCCCTGTGAGTCTGAAGGCGAATCGATGGCGCCTTTTCCCACAAGAATGAGAGAGTGACATCTGCAGCTCGATGGGGACGAGGTGGGCGGGGCTTCATCAAAACAAACCAAACGAATGCCTCTTATTTATTTATTGTTTCTTTGTCAGAAGCTTTTCTTTGATGTTTCAGAAATCAGCATCAGAGTTCATGACACCAACTAGAATATCTGAACTAATGAACCATAAAGGCTTTTATGCTGACATGCAAATACCGACGTATTTATAGATTTTCCATTCCAAACTTTTGCACCCACAGTCAGTGCTGATTGGTGTTAAGCGGGTGATATCTATTCAGCTTAATCCAGCTTTTAAATTCCCCAACAAGCTGTTTTTCATACTTTACAACAAGATGTTTTAAATACTGTACTTTCCCCAAATTTCCATTTACCAGAGGGACACGTAGAAACTGTGTAAAAACTACTTTTCCACTTTATAGAAACCAGAAAACCTGTGATTTGATCAATATGACTATTACTTTGGCATGCTTCAGTGTCCAAAACACTCTCATTTGGATTTCTGCCTCTCAAGGACTTGCTACACTACTGGGCGCCTTAAGATTTGCCTCTCCCTCTATTTGTTTTCATCTGTTTCTTGGTTTAAAAGTTCCTTCCTATCTCTCACTTCCTCACTCTTTAATCTCGGTCCAAGAGAAACATGTTGGGAAACCGAAAAAGCCGAGCAGCTCGACGGAGGCCAAACCAGAGATCGCTCCTCCCATCCCGGACTCAAGAGCTCTCTCCACTCCAGAAAAAGCAAAACATTTCGAGTCCAAATGGACCCTTAAAGAGGAATCTAGAGTGAGCCTGAAGCTTTGTACTTATTTCATAATAAACAGAATGTAAAAATGACAATAGCTTTATCCATACAAAGACTCATCAGTCCTTCAAAATCCTTTAAGGCGCAGAGATCCAACATGCATGTGAAGAATTCAGTCAGGAAGATGAAATGTGCTGATTCTTGCATTCTCCTCATGTTTGCTATCTGATATTTAATAAAAGTCTAATATTTCTGTCATAAATAACAGGAGCTACAAGAAAAAAAAAAGCCTCGATCATGTTTGGGCTGCCCACTTTGGTTTCTTCAAACGAATCCACTTCCTATCGTTGAAAGCGAGAACTGGCTTTCGAGATTTTTTGAATTAGCTCTGGATTTGTGCTTCTCTTTTCCTTGAGTGCGGTGGTGAAACGGTTAAAGGTGTTCTTAAGGTGTCGCGAGTCTGTTTCAACTGGAGCTGTGGTTTAGTTTTACCAGGTGCACAGCGCGGTTACCGCTTCTCATTGTTTACTGCTGCCTCCCTTCCGCTACTGCAGTTATCTTCTCTTCCTCCATTGTTCTCTCTCTCTCTCTCTCTCTCTCTCTCTGTCAAGCTCTCCACCTCTTTAAGACTCAATTGCCACCACTTTCTTTTTCTCTTTTTCTCCTCCTTCATGATCAAGCCAATCTGTACCAGTCTGATAAATCAGATGTGTTTCGTTTGTTCTTCACTTCCTGCCCACCCACCCCTTCTCCCTTTCATCTGTCCTTAGTGTGCATACAGTGTTTCCCACATACATGTCCTGTATGTGCAACGCCTAAGTCGTCACGCACGCCCACGCACACACACACACACACACACACACGCACACACCGACCACAGTGCAGTGCACATCACAGTTGCTCTAGTTTTCTTTTTTGTTTGGCCCTGAAAAAATGCTCACACAAGTGGATTTACCACAACACCTTCTCACATACACACATACACACACACACACACACCCAAAACACTAATAATAAAATGCTTTATTACTTCCTGAAGCTAAAACATTTTGTATTTTTTGTCTTCCTTTCTGTCTCCCCTCCCCTCCTCGTTTCCTCAGGGCCACCTCTTCATTTAACTCCGAAGTCCTGACGCAAATATCGGACGCACGGTCGACATTTTCTCTTTTGTCTTCACTCTCCATCATAGAGCGAAGGGCGGATGGGAAAACTGTGTTTTTAATAGTGTTTGTGCCTTGAGTGTTGCATCTCTCGAAAGCTCGAGTGTTTTCTCTCTGCAGACCGACAGTTACGGTTCTCATGGCCTCAAAATGTGGGCATGGAGTTGACTTTCCTTAACGCCACAAAACGTTTCATAACAAAGGTAGGAAACCGATTTGACGCATGGCCGAGCTCCTTTAGAGGAAACCTGTTGAAGAGGGAATTCCTCCCTCTCCCTCCTCTGGGCTAAAACATTCAAACATGGACACGGTGCCAAAACATAGGAGCTTCCACAGACTGAAGGAATGACTGCAGACTCTCCTCTGGCAGTCAGCGCTGAGAGGATCACCTGGGACTCATTTTTACTCTTTTAGCAGCAGAACATGGTCACTAATGTTCTACCTTAAAGCAAATGACACAGTCACTGACACGCTTTGGCATCGACAAGCCATGTGGGAAATCTGCTTTACGGCAGGAAGCAGGAAGAGGGCGCTGGCTAAAGCTTGAGAAAGCACTGGTACTGGTACTGGTACTGGTACTGGTACTATTTTACGAGATTAAAATACGACTCGAGCCTAAGAAGATGTGATGTGATGGTGTGGACCAGGCGGCAACGTCCAGTGCCTTAAACTTGCATTCTCTCTACTGTCCATCAGGGGGCGACTCCTCTGGTTGTATAGAAGTCTATGAGAAAATGACTCTACTTCTCTCTTGATTTATTCCCTCAGTAAACATTGTAAACATGAGTTTATGGTCTCAATCTCTAGTTTCAAGTCTTCTTCAATACAGCATGATGTTCATTTAGTAAATGATGCTCCATTTAGAGTCAAACAGACCATAAAGCAGGGTATGCTTTAGGGCGGAGCCTATGATGTGGGGTTTTGGAGTTGATCTGTGACAAAATGTAGCAAAAGTGTTCATATGAAGCTATTTCATCTCTAAATTGTGTCTCAATTTTAGCCATCGTGTGACATGGAGGAGACATTTGCATTTGTTGTTGCTTCTATCTTAATTTTGTTCTCACTTGTTACAGTTCTGCAAAACAAATTGTATTAATAGTGCAATAAATCACTGATAAGAAACATTTTGCAACAATAAATATGCGTACAAGTGAAATAAATCAATTAACTACAAGGAAGAATCAAACATGATTTATTGCCCCTGTCTGGTAGGCGTGGTGTTTTTGAACAATGCACACTGTGTGTTTAACTGTTGTTGTTGTTGTGTGTGTGTGTGTGTGTGTGTGTGTGTGGGTGTGCATGATTTGTGTTAGTGTGTCAGTGTGCATGAAGAGGAAGAAGGAAGTGAAGACAGCTTCCAATTCTATGAGTTTATATACTGTTCATTTATCTGTGTAGTTAATGTGTGACTCCAGTGTGTGTGTGTGTGTGTGTGTGTGTGTGTGTGTGTGTGTGTGTGTGTGTGTGTGTGTGTGTGTGTGTGTGAAAGCACAATATTAATGCCATGTTTGACTGTTGCATGTATGTTTATGTGTCATGTGTGTAATATATAAATATAAATATATAGTGTTGGAAGGCGAGGCAGCTTCCTTCCCTCAGCAGATGAGTATCATATGAGGGAGGATTAAACTTCTGCTCCTGTGTGTGCGTTAGTGTGTGTGTGTGTGTGTGTGTGTGTGTGTGTGTGTGTGTGTGTGTGTGTGTGTGTGTGTGTGTGTGTGTGTGTGTGTGTGTGTGTGTGTGTGTGTGTGTGTGTGTGTGTGTGTGATCACAGCCATGTGTGCCGAGCTGCTTCATGCGGCTGTGGAGGCTCCAGCTGGTCTGGGCAGAGCCACGGGCACGGGGTGGGGTGGAGGAGGAGGAGGAGGAGGAGGAGGAGGAGGAGGAGGAGGATGGGGTGAGTTGAGTTTCATTTAGTCGTCTATTTTTATGAACACTATTTTAATAAAGTGCATATTAAAAGGATTATAAAAGGGCGGCTGCAGAGGCGGAGGTTTGGAAGGGGCGAGGTGAAGAGTCATCACAGGATATTATCAATTACTAACATCACAACGCCAAATATGGACATTCTACTCACAGTGAAAAACACATCATGATGGAGATTACTATTTCAGAATATGTATATTTTATGTTTTTGAGTGATGTGAACAGGTAAAGAGTCAAACAAGAGCCATAAACACCACATATTACTTCACAGTGGGGTGGGGGGGGGTAGAAATCTGCAACACATTAAAATGATTCCTGTAATGTTATTACTTATTCTCCCTGGTGGTGGTGGTTTGATTTTGAATTGACGCAATCATTTGACATATTTGGAAACATTCACATTGTGGTGATGATGAGTTGAGATGAGAACATCAGCACGGTGACCTTTAACCCCCTCCTGCAGAGGGGACATTGAGAAATAAATAAACGATGAGTGAAGTCAGTCGATGAGTCGATACTAAGCCCCCGGGATGAGCAACGAGCTCTGAAGACAATTTCCATATTGGCCTCATGGTTGAATTACAACTTCCGGGTCTGTCACGTGATGCCATCGGGCCCAAAAAATGATGTTTATCTTCTTCTATTCTTTCCAGTGTGAACACTTTAATACTCCTTATATAAATAAGTTTGTCCTAAAAAGTTGTAGAATTCACTAATAGCCAAATCCAGAGTCATTTTCATGCGGTTGTTTGATCAAACAAGCCCGAGGCCGAGCAGTTCGGTGGGCGGGGTTAAAGGGAACTAGATGGCTTGCTCTATGCGCCTCATGAATGTTGAATATCTGAGTATTTTTATAGCAGGAAGTTGACATTTTGGGCTTCATGCCACACTGAGCACCTTTCATAAGAATGAACGAGGCCCTAATACAAACGCTGTATCCAGATCTTTTATATTTAGGATGCATCAATCTGACTTTCAGCTGATTCCTGAGCTGAGGTATCAGCTGATACAGAATACCAGTGATCAGATACCAGTGTTTAATCAATAATCCGTAGGCCTCACAGTGTGGAAGTGACTGGAATCATTCTTTTAAGAGTAAGACAACATCGGGCTCAACTCAAACATTGTTTTCCGAACTTAACAATCTAAATATCTCAAATAAATACATAAATATAAATGTACTTAATTGTTGTTTACAATCAAAATAAGAAATACCAGCTAATTGAGTCCGTATCGGCTCGATATCGGTATCGGTACATCCCGTCTTTATGCATCCATAGGTGGAAAAACTTCACTATGTCTAACCTCGAAGTCACAGGAACAATCAAGAACAAGAAGTCCCCAGCAACATGTAGACAAGCACATACAAGACTCTAAGTACCATCCTGTACCAGAACCTCACTGCAAAACACACACACACACAAGATCTGAAGTTTGTTCCACCCGCTTTGGGACACACACACACACACACACACACACACACACACACACACACACACACACCCGACCTCTCCGTAGAGTGTAAACAGGTTGTAAATTTCAGATGAAAGAGACAGAGCATATGGCAAATTGTCATGTACGATCACATACGGGCGTCACAGCGAGTTTGTGTTTGCAAACAGAAGAAAGCAGCACGTCACGTGTGTGCGGTAACTGAGTAATACCTACATTTCATATATGAGCGGATGGATATATTCAGTACAGGTTTAAGTGTCATAAAGTGCATTTTTGGTAATTAGAAATATTTAAAGCTTCTCTGAAGTCTCGCATTTCAAAAAAAAAAAAAAACTCCAGAACAGCAGTTCAATTATGTGGCAACATCAATTCCTGGTTATGTAAAAACACCTGAGATTTATTCTTAGAATTCTCTCTGGTGCTGCACATTATTTGTTTTCATTTCTTTTTTTGGAAAGTACAGGTTAACTGTGTGTGTGTGTGTGTGTGTGTGTGTGTGTGTGTGTGTGTGTGTGTGTGTGTGTGTGTGTGTGTGTGTGTGTGTGTGTGTGTGTGTGTGTGTGTGTGTGTGTGTGTGTGTGTGTGTGAAACTCTTCAGTCTGATTATTGACAGCGATGAAGGGGAAATGAAACAAGACTTTAATTCCCAAAGGTCACGTGATTTCTCTCTCGCTCTAACAGAAATAGTAGAGTAGAATTAACTCAATATCACTTTATTTACCATAAAGACAACTCCAGATGTGACAAGAATTGGATTTCCCATCGACATCAATAAAAAAAAAGACAAAACCTGATCTAATGACAGGAGAACAGTTTCAAAAGTGGATTAAACAAACACACAGTTTGTATTTTACTTGCCAAAGATTGATCTTCTGATGATAACTCTTTTTTTCTAAATTCTGATGTTCCTTATTCTTTATTTATAATGCTCAATACATTTGCAAGTACACAAATAAAACCGTTCATTAACACCATAAACCATCAACAACAACACACGTCTACCTGATCCGTACATCCTGACTGAAAAAGGGGTATAGGAACATCTTTAACAGTAAGAAACTGGTAGCAAATGCTCCTAATTCCCAAAGTTCTTTTTTATTTGATTTATTTCAATATATGTTCATACAACTGTGAGGATCAAAGGCCAGATTTCAGCATCATAAATATCATTTTCTTCCACTTCTTTATAGGTTAAAGTTAATTATCTGTTTTGAAGATAGTGTTATAATAGCTCCCAATGCTTTTAATTTAACAAAGTAGCTATATTTATTTTAATTTAACGTGATCTGCTCGCTTTGTTTTTGGAAATGCTTGCTTGTTTTAACTTAAAGTTAGACACAAACCTGTGACTGAGGACATCAAACATGTTGAGTTTCAATAACTTGCTGCAGGAAATGCTTTGTCATGTTGGACAAACTTTTCTGAATGAAACAGTTTTTGTGCGTTTATTACATTTTGCTTGACTACTCCTTTAAAGCTAGCTCCTCCTCTGTAGACACAACACTGCAGACAAAAGACAAATCCAAACTTTGCCATCAGGAGTCTAGAAACATCATTGATCCCCCCCCCCCGCTGGGGATCAATAAAAAGTGCATCTGAAGACCTTATAGATTGGGAACCAGCTCCAGAACCTTGAAGGTCTCGGAGTGATGACTCTGCCATTGATTTCATATTTTCTTAACGATCAACAGACCTTGTGTGCGGTATGAAGGAGTGGAGGTCTGTGGGTATTTTGATATCCCAGCTGGTGTGTGACAGAGAGACAATGCTGTCATTGATTAACTACGAGCTGAGAACACACATCTGGGAGGCCCGGACAGCTCGCTCTGTCAACAACGACACAGGAGAAACTCTGTATGGTTTCACTCCACGGCCCAGTGACTCACCTGGGTGCAACATCCCACACACACACACACACACACACACACACACACACACACACACACACACACACACACACACACACACACACACACACACACACACTCCTTATGAAGACCTCGCAGACAAACACTGGAGTCTAAACAAAGAGTCGAAACTTGCCCTGTTTTCCCCTGTCTCTGTCTCTGTCTCTGTTTCTGTCTCTTCTTCTCTTATGAAAGTTTCATTTAATAGAAATCCCTGTGACCTCTGAGTTTCAGTAGAGGATATTTTCCATTGGGGTTTTTTTTTTTTTTTTTTTCGTGCTGTAAATCAGCAAATCTTCACATTTGAGAAGCTAGGACGAGAAATTGTGTGAAATGTAATTGATTAATGACATTTTTTATGTCTTAACCTGCATGCATCATAACACCGGATCTGCCTTACGCTGCTTTACGGCACAACAGGAGATTACTTTACAGCATCAATATAGTGCAAAATAGCAACTAGAGTTTAATATAGCAGCTGAAGTGGAGCTCAGGCTCCTAGAGTTGATTTCAACGGGGGTAATAGTGAAAGACAGACGGAAAATAAAAACTTTTTTGACCTCTGGCTTCTCCCTGGTGACAGGAAGCGTGGGAGGAATTATGGGAAATGTGGTCTTAATTTAAAGAAACGCTCGCACTAACCACGGCACATGAAGCAACCGACCGCAACCTCTTATTATTCTTCATACCAAAAGGCATCACAATTAATCTGATAATCCACTCATAGGTGTTCTTTTGTCAAACAGAAATAGTCGACAGATAAGATTTATGTGAATGAATGTGTCTGACTGAACAGACTTAATAATATCAATCAAAAAAAAAAAAAAACCCGCACTTCCTTCATCGCCACCTGTCTTTTACTGCTATACAGTTTTTTAGGTTTTTTTTTTCCCGTCCCACCTTCCCGTCTGCGCCGGAAAGAAATAAGTGGATGAATAATTACAGGTATAAACACCTCGGGGCCGTCTGAAGGGGGGGGGGGGGGGGTTCCTCTTCTTCTGATATTCTTTTAAACATTTCCGCCTCTTGAAAAAGTCCGCTGAACAGTTTTCTCTTCAGGTGCCTTCACAGCCACCGCGTACTTCAAAGCCGGCGAGGACGCTCTTATGGTCATTTGTATTTTAATCTCTCCCTGCCTCCCTCCCTCCCTCCTCTCGTTCCCCTCCCTCTACAATGCTCTCTTTACCTCTCTTGCCCTCCCTCTTTACAGCCTATTTATCTGTCTTCATCCACTTCTATTTTGATCTCTTGCTCATGTTTCCTGTCTCTCTTCAAGGCAGCGTGGGGCCTCAGTCTACCTGAGCCTGAGTCTGTGACCACACACACACACACACACACACACACACACACACACACACACACACACACACACACACACACACACACAGTTATTTAGTAGTTAAATGTACATCTGTTATGTTATAGCTTTGGGTTTTGGACGGCTGGTAGGACAAAACTAGACATTTAAAGACGTCACCCTGCGTCTGGGTAACTGTAACCCTTGTTTTATGATATTTAAAAGACCAAACACAATCAACAAATATAATAATTAAATTAATAATGTAAATCATCTTCCCGTGTCAGCTTTACGTCTGCTAATCAGCTCAGGAAACCACTGAAATTTATCATTTCTTTCAAATTAACTGGCACGGAAAAGTGTTTTTCTTACTTCTGAGGGGAAGTTTTCACGGTTTAAAATCCTACTGTGGTCTAAATGTTGGTACTTCTTAATATAAACGCAAAGAAAAAAGGGGATTTTTTCTTTTTGCATGTTTGGCTGAGAGCAATCATGGGGCTTTGCTGTCCAATCATCACTCTCATTTCTCTCCATAATCTTAGACTTTACACAAGTATAATCTCGCACTTACATACATCTCAACAATGGCAAGTTAAGACTCTTACAGCGCCTCTATCCACATTTGGAAACTCCCAACAGTAGTGTCGTTTTAAAGCTTTTAACTTTGAGAGTGACACTGGTGTTAATTTAAACTTTGGACGTCTTATTATACTTTAGCAAAACATTTAAAAAAAAAAGGATATTTTGTAGATGCAAGATTCCATTCTAACCCGAGCTTTCGCTGCCTTCTAGTGAAAGCTGCTTTTCTTTAAGGCCTCTTTAATCGGAGCGGCGGCGTCCTTATCGTAGCCAGTCAGAGGCAGGGAGGCCCCCGCGCCGCTCATCCCAGCCCCTGGGGTCTGGGATGGGGGGGTGGTGGTGGTGGTGGTGGTGGTGGTGGTGTGTGTGGGGGGGGATTAGGGAGGCCTCGGCCTGTGTTGCCGCCATTGTTTACCGAGAGACTAGAGGGCTGGCTGAACAACCCCCCTGTCAGCACGGCGACACAAAAGGAAACAAGGAAGTGGCAAGATCCTAGAGACTCACGCACACACATGCCGTTCTCCTTGATCTAGGGAGGACCGACTCTGTGTTGTTTGGGACATACAGGGAGGAGGAAGAGAGGGGGGGAGGAGGGGGGGAGCTTGTTAGCGACAACAGCTGATTTATGAATGGGAACGAGGAAGAGGAGGAGGAATGTGAAAGAAGTTTATCGTTAAGTCTTTTCTCTCCGAAAAAAAACAAGCTGTTGTAGTGGATAATTGTAAAATAACTGTTTCTGTGTATGATTTGATTTCTGGTTTGGTTCAGAGAAAGTTGTGAGGGGGTATTTTTGAAGGCTGAAATAGTTAAAAAAAATTTAAAAAAAAAATCCTTTAGAGATGACGATTATAATTGAAAAAAGTTCCACCCCTACTCTTCCCAAACATGTAAAACTGCCCTGGCAGTCTTCCTGTCAATTTTCAATTCTAGTCCGTGAGCTGAAATGTCAAATGAGCAGGAAATTCCCCCAAACAACACAAGTGACACTGAGCTGTTAAAACACCAGCTTGTGACTTCCAGTAACTACGTTTAAAAGCAGTCAAACGGTATTCTGTCACAAACGTTAAGCCAAGTACAGTGAGCCCTTTTGAGTCAGTGTCCAAGGTACAGTGAGCGGGAAAAGTGTGCTTCGTGAGCGGCGCGTTGTCTTCTGAGCTTGTTGACGTCTTCGTGTGACCGCAGCTTCCACATCACAGGCAGTTTCACAGCCTCTCTGACAGCCAAGAAACGCTGCACGCAGACCGAATATCAGACGCTCCGATTGGTTCTCAGCGTTTTTAGACGATGACCTGAGAACTGCTGACCGTCTCTCAGACAACTGAGCTTTGTCACTTACTGCACTTATCTTTTCTCCATGCTTTCATAGTTTAAATCTGTTTTTAATGACATGTGTTAAAGCTGCTCTAAAGGCAAAGTTCAATACCCCCCCAAAAAATATGCTTCATAACTGTTTGGTAAAGGTTATTGATTAAAATCTAGTCCAAACACCCAAACAATAACCACTTATCAGTCGACATCAGTGAGTCATTGGCCACTTCAGAACAATGAACAGCCCCATGTTTGTTTGAACTAGCTGGCCTCCCACAACTTTTAACCAAGCACCGCCAATCTCCATCAACCATCATGTAATGGGACTTCTGCTACTGTTTTATTTCTCTTTCCTGATCCGCTGTCGTTCGCTGTGCTACCAGAGCTGAAGTCCACTGCAGCAAAAGGTGATATTAAGATAGTGTTTAACATTAAAAAAAGCCTTCCACCAGCTCTACGTAGACAGGCTTTTAATGTGAAGCAGCTGCAGGAAGTGCAGCTCGAGTTATGGAAGCAAACGTCCAACTTTTAAATCATTTGTTGAATCAAGTGCCTTCCACACCAGGATAAAGACATTTTGATGCACCTTTCTACAAAACAATAAGCTTAAAATACTTCCAGAGAGGAAATGTAGAAGAAACTGATTAGAATAAGAAGTGCAAGAGACAGAAACCCACTCATAAAACCATTTCTATTTCTGTTAATAACACACTAATATCAGACATGCAAGGGGAAAACACTGCTCTTACTAATCTAGTGCAAAGACCACTTTATAAAGTCATTGTCAAAAGATTAATAATAATAACAAGAGGTTGATATTTATGCAAACGGACCACAACACATGATAACCAAACTTCTGTGTGACCCACTCCTTCTTCTATTAACTCATTCTCTGTCCATCAACTATGAAAACTTCTTTAAAAACCATAATCAGGTACAGCTGAAGTACAGCTCATGGAACTAGAAATTCAATTTACTGTCTACCTTTCTATCTTTTTATGGATCACAACAAATACCAAAAAGTTACCGCACAGATTTAAGAAATGAAAGCTGAACTGGAGCAAACGCATGCACAGAACCAGCGGAGATGATGAGGGCCAGAAAAGAGGTGGGATGTGTGGAAAAGGGGAAGAGAAAAAGGGAAGTTGGGAGGAAGATGGGAGGATGCTGAAGAGAGGGAAATACTCTCTCTTGTTTTTAGTGACAATCTCTCCTCCGCTGGGGTTTGACTCCTCGAGACGACAAAAGACTCATGATCCCTTCAAAACCAGTCTGCTGGTAATCCACAGCGCTACACACACACACACACACACACACACACACACACACACACACACACACACACACACACACACACACACACACACACACACACACACACACACACACACACACACACACACACACACAACCTATACAGCAAACATTAGCACACAAAACACACCATGAACCCTGGGTACAAACACAAGCCTGCAGCAACAAACTTGGAGGAGAAAACATGCAGATGAAGACACACACACACACACACACACACACACACACACACACACACACACACACACACACACACACACACACACACACACACACACACACACACACACACACACACACACACACAGAAAACAAGCAAAAACCTTCCATACATACAAATTACTAAACACACACACACACACACACACACACAAACACAATGTGCACAACGTCTTACAAGCTCCAGATAAAAGCCTCCATCCAAAAGACAACAAGCCGGGGGAGTTCGGTCATATCTCTGAATCCCACAAATCTCCCGCTTTGGCCACTTCCTCCGAAAAGGACGTCTGATATCTACATCAATGCTACAAACAGTGAAGCGTCCCATGAAATGCTGTAATAGGAGAATTATCTCTGAATGGGGCGAGGGTGGGAAAACACTTTGCAGCAGCAGAGATTAGACCAGTTGTTAACATTAATACCAGAATAATACGGTTTGTCATTCATCCGTTGGTTTTCTTTATTTCAGACAATCTGGTTGGGGGTGAACGTTGTAAATAACATGTTAATCTTTTCAGAACAAAAAACAGACCCGGCTGGGATTTTGGAGTTCTTTGGCTCCGGTTCTGTAACATGTCTCGTCTGTAGAGAGAAACGTTTGACGTCCTTGGACAAGTTTTCAAACAGGTTTCTATGGATGGAGGTTATTATCAGCAGTCGTCATTTTGACATTATTATTACCGCTCTTATTAAATGCATCATTTCTGCTTATTTTTATTAAGTCATTTATTCTGTGCACATAACATCTTTTGAACATCTGTCCATCTTGTTAAAAGTTGATGTTCTTCTCAAAGCACAGAGGACGTCGTATGTCGTACAGACTGTATATACTATATGATTATCAAATTCAAACAGCGTGAATAAGCAAATATAGAACAATCTCAAAGAAACACAGAGACCAGAGAAAACCCCAGCAAAGGGGAATACACAGAGAGACAAATATTACAATTAATATCTGACTGGCAGTCTTTGGGCTGATTCTCTCACAATGAGTTCAACAGTTCAAAAAAAAACTTTAGAGAAGTTGCTGTTGTTTGCTCAGCCTGGCTGGTAAACGCTGACAACATTCAGCCTCCCACTGATTCATGGAAGATTACCGTCAGCACCTCGCAACAGGCTGGTTGCAAAAAAAAAATGATTCACAATTTTGGGGCAACCAAGAGAGATTTAGCTCGTTTCCAAAGGATCTGATAGTCAAAGCATGAGAGCTTATTCTTTCATTAGCAATAAATCTACAGATTATTTTAATAATTAACGATCCCTCACAATTTCTCAGAGCCCAAGATAACATCCAACCAACACTCCAAAGACTTAACAAAGAAAACAGAGATTTGTGCACTTGAGAAGCTGCAACTGTTTGCCATGTTTTCCCTTTTTGAAAGATCCCTTATACAATTAAATAGATTATATTAATATTTCAGCTGCAAACACAATAGAGATCTCTCTGCGGTGCATGAATGCATGAATGCGTATCTGAAAAAACTTCAAAAATGGCCACATAGCATCTATATTTATACGTTCCATGAACCAACAGTCAGGATATATAATCTGATATCAGCATGAGGTGTCGAAGCAGATGATTGTATCACTGAACAGGTGAGTTCACCCATAAAACTAACTATGAAATTGCTTTTCACCTCCTTACATTGAACATCTGTTGCACTGCTCGTACAAACAAACCAAAGGTTTACTTGAAAACAAAATGGACTTCACTTCCTAGAAATGCCAACGCTTCAAGAAACCAGCAGTACCAAAGAGTGAAACTCTCCGAGTCATACTGTCCAGACAGACAGACAGACAGGCGCAACGGACCCTTTTTTGATTTCAGCATGTCTCCCAGACCTATAGTTTCCGATCCATCCATAATCACCCCCCACACCTCCCTTCTTACCCCTCTAAACCACTATGCTCAGCCCTTTCAAGTGGCAGGTAGACGGGGGGGCATGATACCGCCGCTGCCGCCGCCTCGCAACCGGCGGGCTAATTACAAGGAGAGCAGCAACAAGTGAGCATTGTGTGGAGTCTAGAAGAACACACGGGGAAAGAAAGTGCTCTTTATCTCGCCACCACCGAGCCCCCCCCCCCCCTCCACCATCCCCACCCCACCACCCCACCATCCCCACCCTCAATAAAAACAACGTGCGGTTGGGACTCCGGGGTTGGAGGAAGAGAAGGAAGGGGGAAGAAGAAGAAGAGGATGATGATGATGATGATGATGATGATGATGAGGGTGGAAGAGTAAGTGGAGACACGTTGACGAGCGACGCATACCAGCACGCTCGCTCGCTCGCCCGTGTTTGTCCAACGCCGATGCCGGATGTGTCGTGTTATGCAACGACGGGTATTAAGATGGTTTAAGGAAATGAAGGGCACGCTTCGCTCTCGTAGAAGTCGTCGTAGTAGTAGTAGTAGTAGTAGTAGTAGTAGTAGTAGTAGTAGTAGTAGTAGTAGTAGTAGTAGTAGTAGTAGTAGTAGTAGTAGTAGTAGTAGTAGTAGTAGTAGTAGTAGAAGAAGTAGTAGTAGAAGTAGTAGTAGTAGTAGTAGTAGTAGTAGTAGTAGAAGAAGTAGTAGTAGTAGTAGTAGTAGTAGAAGTAGTAGTAGAAGTAGAAGTAGTAGTAGTAGTAGTAGTAGTAGTAGTAGTAGTAGAGTAGTAGTAGTAGAAGAAGTAGTAGTAGTAGTAGTAGTAGTAGTAGAAGAAGTAGTAGTAGTAGTAGTAGAAGTAGTAGTAGTAGTAGTAGTAGTAGTAGTAGTAGTAGTAGTAGTAGAAGAAGTAGTAGTAGTAGTAGTAGTAGAAGAAGTAGTAGTAGTAGTAGAAGAAGTAGTAGTAGTAGTAGTAGAAGTAGTAGTAGTAGTAGTAGTAGTAGTAGTAGAAGAAGTAGTAGTAGTAGAAGAAGTAGTAGTAGTAGAAGTAGTAGTAGAAGAAGTAGTAGTAGTAGTAGTAGTAGTAGTAGAAGTAGTAGTAGTAGAAGTAGTAGTAGTAGAAGTAGTAGTAGTAGTAGTAGTAGTAGTAGTAGTAGTAGAAGTAGTAGTAGTAGTAGTAGTAGTAGTAGTAGTAGTAGTAGTAGTAGAAGTAGTAGTAGTAGTAGTAGAAGTAGTAGAAGAAGTAGTAGTAGTAGTAGTAGTAGTAGTAGAAGTAGTAGTAGTAGTAGTAGTAGTAGTAGTAGTAGTAGTAGTAGTAGTAGTAGTAGTAGTAGTAGTAGTAGTAGTAGTAGTAGTAGTAGTAGTAGAAGTAGTAGTAGTAGTAGTAGTAGTAGTAGTAGTAGAAGTAGTAGTAGTAGTAGTAGTAGAAGTAGTAGAAGTAGTAGTAGTAGAAGTAGTAGTAGTAGTAGTAGAAGTAGTAGTAGTAGAAGTAGTAGTAGTTCATTCAGGTTGTATTCTCAATCACAGTGTGAGGTCAGGTGGAAGAAAAATCTAATATCACATGTTTTTGATGGATTACATAAGTATTGTTATTGTGATGATATATTCTGGTTGACTGCCGGTGCTTTTACATAATTAATAACAAGGTTTTGGTAAATTATAATCAGTTATGTGGATGTAACGACTAAGTGGGTATAGGGAAGATAATAGAACAGCTGGTGAGTTCAGAAAAGGTCGTCACATTAAAGTAATGCAGCATCTAAAACATCAAATTATGATAATACAAATTCCAAAATGAACAGCTGAACAGCTGGTGAGTTCAGAAAATGTCATCACATTACAGTAATAGAGCCTTTAAAAACACCAAATTATGATAATACAAATTCCAAAATGTAAGATGATATCTAGTCTAATATGAATATAATATTGTTATAAATAACAGACATAGGGAGAATGTGATTTCCTCTTTGTATGAACATGTGCCTCTCACGAACATGTGCAACCTTTTACGTGTAACATGAAGGGACAATCTCGTGGAGCTACCGTCTTTTCTTTCCAAGAAAAAGCTGTAAAAACACTGTAAAATTGTGGTTACCTAACTGTTTTCCAGGAAGTTAAAATCTCAAGGCTTGAAGTCAAACTAGTTGTGGGGCTAAATAATACAACTACAGAAGTAACTGAGAAAGTCAAAGCAGGTGCATAAACATCACATTGTTTTAGTGTACGATCACAGACGCCGTAACATTGAAATGAAAGATTATTCACCCAAATCAGAGCTTGAATAGCAAAAAATATAGGAATCATTTTACTAGCAGATTTTTTTATTTATTGACCCTTCAACGACCCGTTTAAAAACCTCCCATGACCAGCCGCTGGGTCTCCACTCACACTTTGAAGAACACAGTGGGGGGGGAAACCATAAAGTCGTATTTTTTTGTGATAAAGCAGATTCATAATGAACTGAGCCTCGTGTTAGATCAACAGTACGTGTGATCTCATAAACATGCGTCTCTTCTGTTTAGCGACGTCTCGTCGGTAAGAGCGAGGGGGTTAATTCAGGCAACAGGATTACGCAACACGTGAAAAATTAATTAAGCACAACCGCTCACGTTTGGTGTAATTAGACAGCCTATCCATGGATACTGGTTCTTATGGGTGACTTGAAGGGATTTGTATGATTCATTCTGTCTGGTTGGATGAGTGATGCTGCATGCTTACAATCCCTCTGCGAGTCTTTCTGATGTTTGTTTTAGCGGTTTAACACCATCGAGGCAGCAACAACAAACCTCTTGGCGTTTGACGCGCCGTACCAACAGACAGCAGACGTCACGCGAAGCCCTCGGCGATGACGCCATCGATCAGATTCACAACCGTCGTAAACAAAATCAAGCTTCTTTTTCCTGCTTTCCCCGCCTCGAGAGGCTTCGGCGGGAAACGGCACAGGTCAAAGCCAAATCAGAGCACATGTTAGGATTTTATGACTGATTTGTTATCTCACACCGACGCCGAGTCTTTTTTAAACCTAAATCGTCCTTTGCTGTTTTAAAAAGCACGTTTGAGATCTGAAATAAATCTACGGTTTCTGTTCTGTGCTTTGAACGTATTAAGGAAGTGTTTCACATCATAGTTATGTGATTAAAGATCTCAATCACATAGCTATAAAGAATCATAACTGCAAAAAAAGGGGCAAAACTATTAGCAAATATATTAAAGTATGTGAAAGAGGAAATGCAATACCTGTTTGCAGGCAGGTAGCTGACATGAATCCACTCTTAATTCAACCTTGATTTATCCATGAAAAATCTGTATATAGAGATTTAAAAGAAATCTATAATAATAAGAAGTAATATTTTTAGAATATTAGTTTTAAGGCAATAGTATGCCTATCTCATCTAAAAGAGAAAACCACCACTGATTTCTAAGGCTGATTTAAGTGAAAGTTTACAAATCTGCAAGACCAGATGCAAAACCAATTAAATGCAAATTATGCAGAAAAAGCCCAGAAACATTTATGACTTCATCCAAAAATAACACAAAAAACACCCAGCACTTTACAGTCCATCATGTCCACGCCGTCTCTGTTTGATACTGTTGAATTCTGGCTACTGAGGATCTATTTGCTCCGGCCAAAAAATTAAAAACACAAGCCAGCAGCCACCAGACTTGAAACATTTCCATCCCTGAGTGTATGTTTCAGTGTTTGGACTAGATACCAGAGGACACAAATAGCAGCTGAAGTGCACAAACTTGCACCAGAGTCCAACATGGGACGTAAACATGAAGACCCCAGAATGTCCTCAGCTACCGACCCAAGAAACAATCATGGAGAAAAAACAACAGTGCAGCCAGCGGGAGGATCAGAACAGAAAAATGGACTTACAGATGGAGACACCGAGCTGTTGGGGAGGTAGGGGTCCGGCAGCATCAGGAACGGATACCCTGTGTACGCCGTCGTCTTGTACATGCCTCCATCCTGCTGCTGCTTCGACACTGCCATGAAGGAACCACAAACCAGAGTCAACAACAATAGTGACAGTTTGGAGAAGGTCGCTTTCTTAGAATAATCTTTTGGTTTGGTGCCTGAGAGGACGGGTATCAGCATGGTTTCATTTCAAATTTGATTTAAATTGATTTAAAAGTTGCTCAGATTAAACAATGCACTTGTGAAAAAGTATTAAAATAACACCTAAAGCACTGATACTTACTCCCACTACTATGCGATAAGATTTGTGTGGCCCCCAGAACAAAAAAAGACCCAAACATCCAAAATAAAAAACGTGCATACAAAGTAGGTCAACTATTTACAAGTGTTCTAGTCACTTCATGTTGTATCCTCGTGTGAGCACGGACTACAATACTGGAGACAAAAGCGTGACAAGCATCACCTCGCCTGAGAGGCGTGAACTCCTGTAGCCTATGTGTTAATTTATCTCCCACCACCAGCACCGTCACCACCACCCTTATTGAGCATCAGAGGCCTCTCTGTGGGTCAGCTAGAACTACACCTGGTCTAAATGAGACACTAGAGACGAGCTCACAAAAGTTATTTACAGTTCCAGCCTCGATACATCGTCATCGAAAGGCGACAAATCTCTTTTAACGTGGCCGTAACCAAGGTGACAGAAAACGCTGTAATCCAAGCGTTGAATGATCATCATTTAGGGATGTTAAAATTCTTCTCTGTGGGGTTTTTCTAAATAGATGCATTTGAGAGATGTTTGCACAAAAAGGAAAGCAATGTTTAGA
This sequence comes from Anoplopoma fimbria, assembly GCF_027596085.1. Taxonomy (NCBI): domain Eukaryota; kingdom Metazoa; phylum Chordata; class Actinopteri; order Perciformes; family Anoplopomatidae; genus Anoplopoma; species Anoplopoma fimbria. The sequence continues at coordinate 4,152,943 of NC_072472.1, read as the reverse complement.
AACGATTGGACTCTGTAACAGCAGCCTCCATCGACGGCTATAATTAAAACCGCCATGTATACACTCTCTACGTGCGCCTTATTGCAGGGAGGCAGAGGGAGTTTGCTCTGTTCTTTTTGGGTGGCAAACCTTGAGGAAAAAAATAACAAACCTCCCAAGGGGCCTCGGTTGACCCCAGTTTTGGCAAAGTCTGGCAAAATGAAATACACTGTAAAAAATATAAATGGCATTAAAAAGAAAAAGGGCTGAAAATGTGAAATTGATTTAGACTAATGAGTACAGGCCAGATTTCACTAGCGAGAAGACAGCATGTTGGAAATGTTTGACATGTTTTTTCATGCTGAATTACTTATTTCCAAGAACGTAACTCTTAAGATTTAAAGATGACATCGTTTTGTGTGTTTCTCTGTGGCGTAAACTCACTTTCACAGATCTGTCAACCAACTGATTAATCGACAAAACTGTATGAGCGTTAGTCGAATAAGAACTTCCTGGAAATGTCTTCACCCCGATGACCCTGATTTTAAAAAGGCCAAGACATTTCCCCCCACAGTCCTTTATTGAATTGTTAAAAAAACAGACATTTACAGCAGATCACCTCTATGTACGTGACTGTCGTGCTGAAACAAAAGCACAGGAAATCTAAGTGATAGATTTTGAAGATAAGCTTGCAGACGTCCTGGACATCTTTTGCAGTGTGCACCTGAAGAACAAACTCTTTGAAGTTTGCTTTTAATGGTGCAACACGTGTCCTGGTTCTTACCCTGACACAGTAGGAGGGTCTCTGTCTCTCTACCACAGCTCAGATAGTAGTGGCTATAATGAAATGTAATGTAAAATGTGGTTGTTGTTTGTTTTTGTTGTTGGGGGTGGGTGGTGGGGGGTATTACTCTTACCTCCGTCGTGATGCTCCCTGTGCTTGTCTGGGAAGCCCCTCTGCTCACCGTGCTGTCCCCGTCTGACCGCCTGCAAGAGAGACCAGATATAAAATGACCACACATTGTGTCCAAAAATGAAAAAGAAAAAGACTTTGAACGCAACATTGTCACACTTGAATGTGTGTGTGTGTTTTTGTAGTTCTATCATGTTAGATTACAATGTAACCATTAAAAAAGAGAGACCAGATATAAAGACAAAGTGGAAAATGACCACACATTGTGTCCAAAAAACTTGAACGCAACATTGTCACACTTGAATGTGTGTTTTTGTAGTTCTATCATGTTAGATTACAATGTAACCATTGAAAAATTGTCACACTTGAATGTGTGTTTTTGAGTTCTATCATGTTAGATTACAATGTAACCATTAAAAAAAAGACAAAGTGGAAAATGACCACACATTGTGTCCAAAAAAAACAAAAAAGAACTTTGAACGCAACATTGTCACACTTGAATGTGTTTTTTGTAGTTCTATCATGTTAGATTACAATGTAACCATTAAAAAAAACAAAAAAACTTGAACGCAACATTGTCACACTTGAATGTGTGTTTTTGTAGTTCTATCATGTTAGATTACAATGTAACCATTAAAAAAACACTTGAATGTGTGTTTTTGAGTTCTTTCATGTTAGATTACAATGTAACCATTAGACCAAGACAAAGTGGAAAATGACCACACATTGTGTCCAAAAAAAAGAAAACTTGAACGCAACATTGTCACACTTGAATGTGTGTGTTGTGTGTTTGTAGTTCTATCATGTTAGATTACAATGTAACCATTAAAAAAGAGAGACCAGATAGTGGAAAATGACCACACATTGTGTCCAAAAAAAACCAAAAAAAAACTTTGAACGCAACATTGTCACACTTCAATGTGTGTTTTTTTGTTTTTTTGTAGTTCTATCATGTTAGATTACAATGTAACCATTACCAAAAAATGGTTACATTGTCTCCAAGGTTTCATTCAACTCGTCTCATATAAAAACACGCTCTTTCCGTGTTTCCTCCTCTCACACACACACACACACACATGGAGACTCAGTGCCAACCCACCGCTGTGTTGGGGCTTTGATTTATTTCCGACTCGTTCACCAGGGAGGACTTGAGGTCGGCCAGGTCTCTCTCCGTGAACGCGTTCTCCTGGATCTTCTCCTCCTGCTCCCCTTCGTCTTTGAAGGCGATCATCTCATCGTTGGCTCCCAGGTCGTCTCCTCCACCGCTGCTGAGCTGAGGCATGTCTGCTTCCCCCAAAATATATATATATATATGTATGCAAAATCACACTTTGAAGAAATGGTAATGGTAATGGTAATAACCCCCAAAAAACAAAAAAAACAAAAGTATAAAAGGAATAAATAAAGTTAGATCTTGTGCGTAAAGTTAGATCTTGTGCGTAAAAGTGGAGAAAACGCACAAGTGGAGGAAAGTTGCGCTGCGTCGTCCCCCCGGCTGCGCACTAATGTTCCCCTGCAGCAGCTCACAGCTCATTTGAGCTCCAGACTCTCTGAGATCAAAGGATCCGGTGACTTTGTTGGGGGTTCGTGCGATTGTTTCGACGACGAGAGCTTCTTAAAGAGCTTCTTAAAGAGACATCCTACCACGAGCTGAACGAGCTTATTCATGACGACGAGGGGCGTGTCCATGAGATGTTACCCAAACGAGTTTATTAAGAGAGAACATGTAATGTTACCCAAACGAGTTTATTAAGAGAGAACATGTAATGTTACCCAAACAAGTTTATTAAGAGAGAACATGTAATGTTACCCAAACAAGCTTATTAAGAGAGAACATGTAATGTTACCCAAACAAGTTTATTAAGAGAGAACATGTAATGTTACCCAAACAAGTTTATTAAGAGAGAACATGTAATGTTACCCAAACAAGTTTATTAAGAGAGAACATGTTATGTTAAGTTTATTAAGAGATGTATGTAGTTTATGTTACCCAAACAAACAAGTTTATTAAGAGAGAACATGTAATGTTACCCAAAGAGAGAACATGTAATGTTACCCAAACAAGTTTATTAAGAGAGAACATGTAATGTTACCCAAACGAGTTTATTAAAGTGAGAGAACATGTACTGTTACCCAAACAAGCTTATTAAGGAGAGAACATGTTGTCAGAGAGGGTAGTGTAGTGTAATGTAATATAGTATAGTATAGTATAGTATAGTGTAATATAGTATAGTATAGTATAGTATAGTATAGTATAATATGTATATGTATAGTATAGTATAATATAGTAATAGTATAGTATAGTATATAATATAGTATAGTATAGTGTAATATAGTATAGTATAGTATAATATAGTATAGTGTATAGTATAGTATAGTATAGTGTAATATAGTATAGTATAGTGTATATAGTATAGTATAGTATAATATAATATATAGTATAGTAGTAATGTTAGTATAGTATAATATAGTGTATAGTATAGTATAGTGTATATAGTATAGTATAGTATAGTGTAATATAGTATAGTAATATGTAAGTATAGTAAGTATAGTATAGTATAGTATAGTATAGTATAGTAGTTTATTTATAGTATAGTGTAATGTAGTATAGTGTATATAGTATAGTATAGTATAGTATAGTATGTAATATAGTATAGTATAGTGTATATAGTGTAGTATAGTGTAATAGTATAGTATAGTATAGTGTAATATATAGTATAGTGTAATATAGTATAGTAGTGTAGTATAGTGTAATATAGTATAGTGTATATAGTATAGTATAGTATATAGTATAGTATAGTATAGTATAGTATAATATAATATAGTATAATATAACGGGCGTTATTCATGACTACCATGGGGCGTGTCCATGTGATGTTACCCAAACAAGCTTATTAAGAGAGAACATGTAATGTTACCCAAACAAGCTTATTAAGAGAGAACTGTAATGTTACCCAAACAAGTTTATTAAGAGAGAACATGTAATGTTACCCAAACAAGTTTATTAAGAGAGAACATGTAATGTTACCCAAACAAGCTTATTAAGAGAGAACATGTAATGTTACCCAAACAAGCTTATTAAGAGAGAACATGTAATGTTACCCAAACAAGCTTATTAAGAGAGAACATGTAATGTTACCCAAACAAGCTTATTAAGAGAGAACATGTAATGTTACCCAAACAAGTTTATTAAGAGAGAACATGTAATGTTACCCAAACAAGTTTATTAAGAGAGAACATGTAATGTTACCCAAACAAGTTTATTAAGAGAGAACATGTAATGTTACCCAAACAAGTTTATTAAGAGAGAACATGTAATGTAATAGTATAATAAATAGTATAGTATAGTATAGTGTAATAAGTATGTAAGTTATAATATAGTGTAAGTAGTAGTATAGTAATGTTACCCAAACAAGTATTAAGATAGTATGTATAGTATAGTATAGTGTAATATAGTGTAATGTAATATAGTATAGTATAGTGTAATATAGTATAGTATAGTATAGTATAGTATAGTATAGTGTAGTATATAGTATAGTGTAATATAGTGTAATGTAGTATAGTATAGTGTAATATAGTATAGTATAGTATAGTGTATAGTATAGTATAGTGTAATATAGTATAGTATAGTATAGTGTAATATAGTATAGTATAGTGTAATATAGTATAGTATAGTGTAATATAGTATAGTATAGTATAATATAGTATAGTATAGTATAGTATAGTATAATATATAGTATAGTATAATATAGTATAGTATAGTATAGTATAGTATAGTGTAATATAGTATAGTATAGTATAGTATAGTATAGTATAGTATAGTATAGTATAGTATAGTATAGTATAGTATAGTATAGTAATAATATAGTATAGTATAGTATAGTATAGTGTAATATAGTATATATAGTATATAATATAGTATAGTGTATATAGTATAGTATAGTATAGTATAGTATATAGTAATATAGTATAGTGTAATATAGTATAGTATAGTGTAATATAGTATAGTATAGTATAATATAGTATAGTGTATAGTATAGTGTATATAGTATAGTATAATATAGTATAGTATATATAGTATAGTATAATATAGTATAGTATAGTATAGTATAGTGTAATATAGTATAGTAATATAGTATAGTATAGTATAATATAGTATAGTATAATATAGTATAGTATAGTATAGTATATAGTATAATATAGTATAGTATAATATAGTATAGTATATATATAGTATAGTATAATATAGTATAGTGTATAATATAGTATAGTATAATATAGTATAGTGTAATATAGTATAGTATAGTATAGTATAGTATAGTATATATAGTATAATATAGTATAATATAGTATAGTATATAGTATAGTATAGTATAGTATAGTATAGTATAGTATAATATAGTATAGTATAGTATAGTATAGTATAGTATATAGTATAGTATAGTATATAGTATAGTATATAGTATATATAATATAGTAGTATAGTATAGTATAGTATAATATAGTATAGTATAGTATAGTATAGTATAGTATAGTATATATATATAGTATAGTATAGTAATATAGTATAGTATAGTATAGTGTAATATAGTATAGTATATATAGTATAAGTATAGTATAGTATAGTATAGTATAGTATAGTATAGTGTATATATATATAGTATAGTATAATATAGTATAGTATAGTATATAGTATAGTATAGTATAGTATATATATAGTATAGTATAGTATAGTATAGTATAGTATAGTATAATATAATATAGTATAATATAGTATAGTATAGTGTAATATAGTATATATAGTATAGTATAGTATAATATAGTATAGTATAGTATAGTATAGTATAGTATAATATAGTATAGTATAATATAGTATAGTATAGTATAATAAAGAGACATACGAGCCCGGCTGGGCGTTATTCATGACTACCATGGGGCGTGTTCATGGCTGCTGCGTAATGTTACCCAAAAACTTTATTTCAGTAAAAGAGAACATGTTGTCAGAGAGGGGTTAGTGGTGGAGATGTGTAAGATGGAGGAGCTGCAGGGGGAATGTGTTCATGCGGATGGTTTTGTTGAATGTTGTGGTCAGAACTGCTCATTACAATTATGTGTTCTGGTTTCAGGAAATAGAATATATTGGTTTTTCTTTCTTATTTCCAGTTATGGACATTGTTTAGTTTAGTTTAGTTTAGTTTAGTTTAGTTTAGTTTAGTTTAGTTTAGTTTAGTTTAATTTAGTTTAGTTTAGTATAGTATAATATAGTATAGTATATTTAGTATAGTATATAGTATAGTATAGTATAGTATAGTATAGTATATATATATATATAGTATAATATATATAGTATAGTATAATATAATATAGTATAGTATAATATAGTATAGTATAATATAGTATAGTATAGTATAGTATAAGTTATAGTATAGTATAATTAGTATAGTATAATATAGTATTATATAGTATAGTTTAGTTAAGTTAAGTTTAGTTTAGTAAATTACAGTATAGTATAGTAAAGTATATTATAGTAAAGTTTAGTTAAGTTAAGTTTAGTTAAATTAAGTTTAGTGTAGTTTAGTTTAGGGTAGTTAAATTTTAAATAGTTTAGTTTAGTTAAGTTAAGTTTAGTTTAGTTTAGTTTAGTTTAGTTTAGTTTGGTTTAGTTTAGTTTAGTTTAGTTAAGTTAAGTTTAATGTAATTACATTTCGTTAGTTTAGTTTAGTTTAGTTTAGTTTAGTTAAGTTTAGTTTGACATCACAGTAGCATCAGCATTGTAACACACATTTATGCACAAGAACCAGTTGCACAGAATTTGGCTTTACGTAACCGATCCACAGGAGGATTAAACACATATAGTAAAAATAATAGTGATAATAACAACAGTAATACTTATAATCATAAAATAGAAAAAATATATATAAATACATCCACAAATACCACAAAACATATGAGGAAGGGGAGACTACGGACAATTCCATTCATACCTCACAGACTACTTGAAAAACACTATCTTTTACTATTTTGATATAACAAACATATACATGTCCACTTATTATATAAATATACAGTACCAGTCAAACGTTTGGACACACCTTCTCATTCAACTACTTTGAAGAATCTAAAATATAAAACATATTCTGGTTTGTTGAGCATTTGTTTGTTTACCACATAATTCCATATGTGTTCCTTCATAGTTTGGATGTCTTCAATATTAATCTACAATGTAGAAAAAAATAAAAATAAAGAAAAACCATTGAATGAGAAGGTGTGTCCAAACTTTTGACTGGTACTGTATATATAATTTTACTACACACATTATTTTATACAGCGGTATGTTTATCAATGAGCTGCTCTTCTAGAACAAACACATTTATTTTAATACACGTGAAATATTTTCATTTTGTAGCAGAAGAAGCCTTGATTATTTCTCAAAGTCTCTGCAGTCTCTCAGTTTTTACTTATTTTATTTCTTATTTACAATATTGAAATGATAATACCTCATTACTTTGGAGATCCACCATAATCCTAAAGCAAAGTCTGCACTAGAATCTGTACTTTTTTTCCCTCATCAACTGGTTTAAAATCAAATTACCTCAGAATGGCAATGATCCACTTTGAGGAGCTAAAACTGTATTTTCTCCTGTAATGTTGAGCCAGATCATTATTGACCATGTTCCATCTAAACTTTAGTTCTCGTCACATGAATGCACATTTAAATTACATCATTTAAATTACATATATCACAATATTATTTAAAGATGCATGAATATTAATCGTGAAATCATAACATTTATATTCCCTTTATACTAAAAACTGCTTAAGCAGCATTGGTCCATGTTTTTAAACATATAAACTTAAAAAAAAAAAAATACTCCTGCATTTGATTGCTTTTATTTTCCAATCATACCTTTATTGTGGTATATTATCAGAGCACATATACATGAAATATTAAAGATTATAACCATTGATATAAACAGCAAGATAGTGTTTTGATATGTAATAAAACATGTGGGGCGATAAACTGCAAAAATCTGTGACAATTTTTTTTGTGGCACCTTATGAAACTGGATGTAAATTAACACACACACACACACACACAAAAAACCTTGACTTCCACTTTCTGTGCATTTTGTTTTGCTAAAAGGATGGCTGTCAGTGTGATGGTGACCAATCAGCTGCCTCTCGTGTGCTTGAGACTCCGCCCCCTCCTTTATGTGATTGGTTTACATCAAAACGTGAGTCTGGTCATGAGCTCTGGATTTAAAGGTCGACCTCCTACCTTACAGCTCCTTTAAGAAAAATGTCACCATGCTTGGAATCAAATGTTAGATTTTTTGGGGGGCTTGGTTTCATCATCAAGTTAGTTAATAACTTTGGTAATTATGCATTGTGAGTTTCACTCCCATCCCAGCTGTCCTTTTGTGGGGCGGCTGTCGTCTCTCACTGTTCCGCTTGTTAGTTTTTCACATTTTGGAACAAAAAGCTCCTCATTTGCATCGGCGGAGAAGTGGCAGCTCAGGCAAGCAAAAAAAAAAACTGCAAAATGTAGGACATTCTGTGAAAAAGGAAACATCAGACGGCTCATCAATAACAGATGCACTGCATGTTTTTGACTGGTCCTTACATCCCCCAGATTTTGTAACAGTCTCCAAAAACAGCAAAAAGTGTTAGCTGTTGCAACTACTTGATTCGAGGAGGAGAAGAAGAAGAAGAAGAAGAAGAAAAAAAAAAGTTCAAAGATGTAGACTTGAAGTTCTGATGTCTTATCAAACTCGTAACTTGCCTCCTCCCATTTTCCTCCCGTTGCCAATGCATTTTTAATGCTGGTACAGTAGCATAGCTGGTCTTCAGAGTTTTTAATTGAGAAATATTTATACACTCCCATGCTGTGACTTAATACTTGACTTAATCTGAGTCGGTTGCCTTGAATGAAAATGATGAACCACAGCTGGGACACAGAATTAAATACAAACAGAAAAATGGGCCCCGGTATTTGCATAAAACTGCATATTTATACAATATCGTCGATGCATATTAATAAAAAGATTAAAATGAGCGGTTTTAATGTATGCAAATCTAAATTATAAATGAGTTGTTTAAACTCCTTGTTTATTCGCCTTGATTAAATATAGACAGCTGTTTTTTCCCGGAGAGACGACACCTCTCTCCTTCGTGAGGGCCGCGATGCATCGTGAGCTCGCCGCGCTCTGATCTTCGCACAGTTTCCCATGGATATATCGGCGCTGATAGTTACGCTCATTCATCACACGGGTTCACAGGTTCACCTAAGGCTACAGGCTGCAGTCAGCCCGTCTGTCTGCACTCTCTGTCTCTCTCACACACACACACACACACTCATACACAGACAGACAGATACACAAAAGACACAAATCTAGAAATGAACACGCTTTCTGCACACATGCTGTCTCTCTTGAAGTACTTTGAGGCGCTCTGACCTACAAATACTTTCTCTCTCTTTATATGTCACACACACACACACACACACACACACACACACACACACACACACCACACACACACACACACACACACACACACTCTTTCTCTCGCACTCTCTGTTTTGCTCTGAGCTGTTTGATTATTCTCATCAGATCAGAGTCCTATTTTAAGTTCACACCACCCTGCCCGATCCGTCCAGAGTTTCTGTGACTCATACACACACACCTAGAGCATCATCTTTCGTCTCAAACTCTAATGACTGCCGTGACATCACATGACTTCTGCTGGCAGGAAAAGGCCAAATAAGGGAAACGTGAACAGATAGAAAAGATAAGCCTCCCACACAGAAAACAAAAAAGGGATGCGTCGCCACTGTGACCCCAGGAGGCGAGCTTTTCACATGCAGACACAGAGGCGAGTGTTAGGTTTGTATCGGAATAAGACAAAGACTGTGGTTGTTCTGATGAAGGAAAGTGTGTTTGATGCAAAGATGTTTTTATTGATTGAAAGCGTATGGAAGTCTAGCAGAGCTAAAAACAGTTGACTGTGCAGTAATACTAAAATGTAAGTTATTTCAGAAAGCAAATTCTTGGCATTCATACGTGTTCTGTTTTTTTGAGCATACTGTAAAAACACATTTCAATTTTTAATCATAAGAAAAAAATATGTTCTGCTGTGTTAGACTGTTTGCCATAACAGGTGGGCAACCTGTGGATCTGAAAAGTAAAGCCAGTGCTGAAGTGTCTTTAACCTGCATTCTCTCTAATGTCCATCAGGGGGCGACTCCTCTGGTTGTATAGAAGTCTATGAGAAAATGACTCTACTTCTCTCTTGATTTATTCCCTCAGTAAACATTGTAAACATGAGTTTATGGTCTCAATCTCTAGTTTCAAGTCTTCTTCAATACAGCATGATGTTCATTTAGTAAATGATGCTCCATTTAGAGTCAAACAGACATAAACAAAGTACGCTTTAGGGCGGGGCTACCTTGTGATTGACAGGTAGCTTCCAGAGTGTTGTGCGGTCTGAGAGTTGTCCGTGTTTTCGTGATTGCACTTTAACCCTTTCCCAGTTTGTTTTCAGTTTATGAAAGGTAACTGTAACACTATTATACAGCGTTCAGTTAGACTTAGCTCCACCCTCTCGTGTCACTTCTGTTTTACCAAAAAAGAGATGGCAACGGACAAAACACAGAACTCAAGGATTCAAAATGGCAGTCCACGAACCAATGGGTGACATCACAGTGACTGCATCCACTTTTTATATTCAGTCTATGGCCTGGGCTCCCACAAGGGGTTGCAAGATTAATCTGTGAGGTGACAATACAGAAATTTTTGTAAAGATTAGGATCCTCTCAGTGGTTATAAGAAATATAAACATAAGGGGAAACATTTTGTGCTCTTGCTTGAACCCAAACAAAAAAGATTAACACCGCAAATAAATGATGCTACTGCCGCTCAGTACAAAATACCCAAACATCAACAATCCAAACATTTAACATGAGAAGACCATAACAACAAGTCTCTTTCCATTTCTAAAGCGGGGAAACGCTCCTTCTTTAACATGTTTTTTTGTTGTTTTTTTACAGAGATGAATCACAGTTGGTTCAAAAAAAGATTATATACTGTGCTTTCTAAAGAAACATCAGGCGCATTAAAGCTGCAGAGTAATTAAATCATGTCCTTTCATTGGGGTTAAGCCACATCCAAGCGAACGGCTCTTAACTGGAACCACTTGTGTGCTTTTTATTGGTAGTTTTCCTACAATCAAAACCATGTCCTTCCAGGCTGCATCCAGCAAGCAATGTGGAACCTCGACAAATCTTTTCAACTGTTTGTTACTGCCTTGAAACAGTAAACGACTCCAGCATCAAGTACTCAGAGTGGTTTTGAGTGAGATTAAAGATTATGATTATGTTTCATTGTTTTTAAATATGAAGTGGACCACCACCAATCTGCACGCTAAAAAAGAAGATGATAGGTTTTTGTGCTTCAAAATAAGAGTTACCCAATTTCTTATCCAATAATTCTCATGTTTCAAGTGGTGGATATGGTCAAATTTGTAGCTAATAGGTATTAAACTATTACCATTAAACTAACCCAGTTGATGATTAACATTAAGTCAATTCTTTTTTTTATTACAAGTTTTCTAAAATGTTATATATAGTATATATAGTATTGTCTTTTTAAATGTGCTAATTTGCATACAATGCTAGAACCAGGTTCATAATTCTTGTTTCATTTTGTTGACATATTAGAGTCAAAGGTTTTTATAAAGGGGTATTTTAGACATCTCATTATATCACTCCATAAATAAATAAAAAAAATGTCAAAAGCCGTAAAAAAATAACTATGTTTACCATGTTTTTAGAGATAAAATGTTGTATAAATCAGGCTATGAATGATGTATGAACAAACCCCTCTGTGAAGTCCAACAGAATACAGATAGGAATGAAACTGTAACGCTTGGTGTATGTAAGAGCTACTGAAGTGGAGATTTCAAAGTTAGGTAATTTCATCAGTTCTTATTAAGATGTCTTTGAGCAAGGCCCTCAACCTGCCCCTTCTCCTGTGAAACTGGTTCCAGCTCTCATGAAACCAGAGGATACCGGCTCAGCAAAATATACCCAAAGGAAAAAACAAAAAACTTGATGCCGGATAATGAGGCTTGTTCAAGATCTAGTTTGCTGAGTGTTTGCTGATTTAAATGTGTCCGTCTCTTTTGATCCCGCTGAGTGCCGTCCCTATACCTCTTAGTTAGCTCCCTATCAAACATTTATGAGCTGATATCACAAATCTGCGGAGGGCTTTGGGGGTGAAATCAACAAACATAAACAGCGGAGGAGAGGAGCTTTGAAAAACAGCAAGGAGACCAGTGGATGAAGACGCTGTTTGTGTCTTTGAGTACACAGCAGAATGTTATGAATGTGAATTTTAATCTTATCTGGAGCAACTTAAAATATATGGATCAGATGATATAACAAAAATAAAAGCTATGGATCAATTTCCAATACATTTGTTGTGCAGAAATGCGAATGTACCATCAAAATGAATGTCATTTAGCCAAATTTTAATAAAACATTTATTTTCTGTGGTAACTGAGGTTTTGATGGCAGTTTCTCCAAATCTGCTCAAGTATCATCTTCTTCGGTGCCATCCTTTTTTTCATTCTGTGCTCTCCGTAAAGTGTGTAAGAGGAGATATCCCTCTTTTTTTCTTTTTGGGGTTGTTTCAAACCGACTACATGCCTGCTCTCTTGTCCCTGTGTGCTCAGAGGAAAGAGCGAGCGAGCTGTGGTTGGAACAGCTCCATCTTTCGACTCGGGCCTCGCTTCAGTTCATGAACTTTTTAAAAGACGTGCATTAACGAATCAGGCCCTTGCTTGTGAAAAATGGGGCTGATAGTGACTGGAAATAGCAGGAAAAGCTTCTTTTGCGTCACGCCGTGTGTCACCACGAACACAAACGCACCGCGAGGTTGGTCTCAGTGTGTCGCTGAGATGATTGAGGTGAGGCGAGGTGATTTGCAGGTTGAGGCGTCCGGGTTTGAAGGGAAGCTTGGAAGATCATGTTTTGAAATGCACTTCACGACAGGGTTGTTTCATTGCTTCAAGTGAACGCCACAAACTCAGTTTTGGACAGAGTTCAGTCAGGATTCAACACATGTTTTGTTCTACATAAGGAACAGCTCCATCACATGGAAATCATTTGTTTCACTGTTTGATTTCTGCTGTTTTAATATCGTACATCTTCTATTTCGAAGACTCCACTTTGCAAATATTGGCAACATATTCTCACATCAATGCGTTAAATACTGTGGCGTGTCAATATATTCGTTTATATGCATAGGATGCATCTCAAGTTTAATATTTGATGTTTCCTCGTTTCCTCCCTCCTCACACTGTTTCCTGTGTCACTCCATGTAACCACGGTTGGGGGGATTAAGACACAAGGAAATGAATAAAGTGAGGGAAACATAGATGCAATTAAAGAGACTTGGGATGCACCCATAGTGTCTTTTCAAAATAAACTTTCATCTTCAATGGAAGTTAGGTTTATGCAACAAATCTACTTAGTTAGGTTTAGTTAAAGAGCGTGGTTGGCGTTAACTTGACTGACTAACAACTCAAAAAAAAGTGACTAGAGACTGTACAGAGGCTGCATCATACTTCAATTTGTATATAATCCACGTATTCATGGAACCAGGAAGTATAAAGACCACAAAAACCCACTCTTAAGTAACGCCACATCTGTAGTTATTTAAAACCCAAACCAAAATCTATTCCTAAAACTAACTACGTAATTTTGTTGCCTCAACCTGACTACGTTTTTCACAGTCTTTTACTAAACCTAAGTAAGTTGTTTCCTGTATAGACAGAGGTTTATTTTGAAAATACTGTAAGAATGTACCGAGTAGAAATTTACACGTGTTGCTGGACTTTTGCATGAGGATACGTTGGACAAACGTTGTGACTAACATTACAAACGACTCATGTCTCTAAAAACATTAATGAGTCACGTGACTACTGACTCACGTTACAAAATGTCAACTTTACTTTTGGTTATGAACAGTGATCTCCTGAATAAAAGTCCTGTGTCTTGGTAGGAAGAATATTGGTAATATTGGTATTCGGAAGCCACGGTGCCCACAAGAGCATTTTCTGTGATAGGTTAACAGATAAAGACAATAGAGACGATAAGACACTCAAATAATGTGCATTCATAAATGAAAGGAGAGTTACATAATGCAGGGTAGTGTGTGATAACGTAACAATAATTCAGCAACGATGAGAATGTGTTACGAGAAATAAAAGACAAAATGAAACTGAATGAAACAGCTTTCTCTTTGGTTACAAAATAAGAATGATGATGATGAGGAGGAGGATCAGACCTTGGCCTTTTAGTCTACAGGTTACAGTGCCCTCCACACACACACACACACACACACACACACACACACACACACACACACACACACACACACACACACACACACACACACACACACACACACACACACACACACACACACACACACTCTGCTCACTGGCAGGGGAGACGTGCTGTAATCTGGGAGGCAGGGAACAAAGGGCCTCGTTAATGCAGAGACTCGCAGGGCCCTTTGATGTGGAGCCAAGCCATTCACTCCTCACACACACACACACACACACACACACACACACACACACACACACACACACACACACACACACACACACACACACACACACATATTTAGAGAGAGACAGAAACATGCATATGTGTACACAGAGGCACGCACAGGAACACACACATGCAGCCCTTTACCACAGAACGCTCAAACACACACTTTTAGCGAGGATGAAAAAAAATGGTGAAAAGAGTGTAATCTCCCAGAGTTGAAGCAGCGTGGCTTCTATTTAAAGCTTGATACATTAGATCTGAATCAGCCGACACTTTACACGCTCATACATGGATGAACCACAATGCTGCAGCTCGGCTCGATGGAAACACAACTTTTTTTTTCTCCCCATTGCACATTTTTCACAAGTGTGGTAAAACAATTCCCACCATTTAATTTAAATGAGGGAAAAAAAGTAGATTTAAGTTTATAAAATTAAGGAATTAAGAAGTCTCACAGGGCTAGAAAACTGTAACACAAGTAGCAACAGTAGCAGTAGTTGTGTATTAGTATTTGTAATCAAAATCAGAGTGTTTATGAGACGCAGTACATTAAATATTTGCACATGGAATCAGTCATGGTGAGGTTTGATGCATGCACTCTTTTTCATTCTTCTTTTTTAACTTTTAGAGACAAAGTTAGGGAACTTAAACGCATCACAGTTATATAACCGGTTGAGTTTAGTTCAGGTGTTTCATGGTAAAAATGTTACTCTTAAATAATCCTAGTACTGTATGTTTGTACAATACAAAACTTAATGGAAAAATTAAGAAAATAAACATTTTGGTTTTAGAACACTGTAGATATACAGCATATAAACGTCCTCAAACATAACTCAATAGACAACTCCACATAAAAAATAATATATATATATATATATATATATTATATCCAATAGCACTTTATATAGGTGATTCCCATTGGCAGAAGAAATACTCTGATCACTTTCTTTGGCATGATTAAAGTAGAAATACTTTAGAGAAAATACTACATAAGAAGTAAAAGTTCTGATTTTAGAATGTTACTTAATTAAAAGTACAGCAAATTATACCGAAAGTAAAATGTATGTTATTATATAATTTTATATTACTTTGCATTTTAATGTGGAACCAATTTTACTTTGTATACAACTAGGCTGATAAGTACTATAGTACTGCATCATATCATATAAGCATATTGTATTTCTGTTATGTAAAAGTAACTACTCGAATAAATGTTCTGGAGTAAAAAGTACAGTATTTCTTTCTGAAATGAATTAGAGTAGAAGTATAAAGGAGAATAAATGGACATATTCAATTATAGTACAAGTACCTCAAAAGTGTACCTAGAGTAAATATACTTTGTTACGTTCCACTGCTGGCGTTTCCACATTCAGACTGACCCCAGTATGAGTTGCAGTTGTAGTATTAGGCATAGTGCTGGTACCAGTACATACACGTAGTATTTGACAACCAGGACAAGGTATTTCATGGCTGACATGCAGTACATTAATCATCTTATGTCCAACATAATGAAGAAAACCCACGAGGCACTAAACTAGCCAGAGAGCGCTGTTAGAGCCAACGACCTCCACAAAGTTCAAAGCACGGTCCTAAAAAAAGTCCTCAAGAAAACACTGAATATATGCTTCAAATATGCTCACATTACTCTCACAAGGTCAAGTGGTCTCCTCTTAAGTGGTTTGTTTCATGCATTTTATTGTCTTCTGCATAAAATTACAACCAAATAGGAAATTTGTTAATGAGAGCCACACAAAATGCATTCTGACGCTACAGCAGAACAGTCCTGGTTCAGTTTTTAAGACATGTAATACCATTGTTTCAGTCTGTCTCTGTCCGTTTAAAGCTGCAGAACGAATGCCTGCATACTTACATTTTCATCTAAGGACGTCTTGGACACCAAAAAAAAAAAATGCTACAATTCCTGTGTCTTTTGCATTCTTTACCCTCCCGGCTGATAAAAAAGCAACCCATCAGGTAAGATGATGTTATAGTCATGCTTTGAACATATTTAAAGAGCTAGCTAGCAACATTAACGTACATTTTGCAAGACAAGAAAAGTGGTTTTCACACAAAACTAAATGAAACTACGACAAACTTCCGATAAACTGCAACTTTCTTGACATGAAAAATGATCTTTTAAATTGACAAACATCATATGTGTATTTCATGGCACAATTAAAACGGGATGAAAACGTTATTTGTCTCGCCGCTAACTGCCGTACATCGCCTCTCTATTAGATGGCTCGCTGTTAAATGTACATCTTCAAGCAATCCCTGGACTTCATCTAGCGCCATCATCAGGTCAAAATCTAAATGTTCCCTACGTTTCGGCACCTTCAAAACTGATCAGATTTACATCCACCTCTGCTGTGTTTGTCTTTAATGGTACTTACAATAGCAAATGTTCAATTAATGTTAGATTAAGATGGTGACATTGTAAATATGGAAGTGATAATGACAGATGAAAATAATGACATTTTGGCATTTTGCAACTAAAATATAAGCTTTTCACAAGCCATTCACTCTGTTTCCACCAGGGAAACGAGCAATCATTACCATGACGATACCATTACCTAGGCACTACCTAGAATCAGCATGTTAGCATTCTGATGTTAGCATTTAGCTCACTTCTGTGCACCACTAACATAATATAATAATATATATTCTTAGATTAATATATATTCTTAGATTTTATTACGATTAAATTAATTCATTTATTTTATTTTTTATTTGTTTTAAGCGTTTTATTGTTATATTTGATTATTGTGATTGTTTTACCCTGTACAGCACCTTGAGATTTCATTGTATTTTAAAGTGTGCTTATAAATAAAATCCATTATTATTATTAAAATCATTTTGTTTATTGTGTCTCCTATTTTTACTGTCTGTAAATCATAAAAACATTTAAACATCCTCTCTTATGCCTTTAAACTATTCTATATATACATAATGCACAGTGTTTCCGTGGCAGTAGCTGCGGTTGTAGTTTTTTATTTGTACTAGCGTCATCAGCATTGTAGTCGTTATCACGCTAGCTGAGCGGCTAACCCCTCTGGTGATGCAGGACGCTGCAGCTGTCTGGTTAGTGCGGCCGTGCTGTTGTTCTCCTCCGCTCAACCAACCTGATATTAGTGGTGAGTGTGTTCACCACAGCCGGAGAGGCCCGGCTCTGTCCGCGAAGAAGGTTCTGCCCAGAACTTCATCGGCCAGAACACAACGCACTGCATGAACCTGGACGTTAGGGATGAAAGTCAGATTCTGTTCGACTTTGTCCTCTCTGATTTGGACTCATTTATTTAGGGGTTTGATCTCAGGTTTTAGCTACGTATCTTTATTTTCCTTTCTTTTCTTTTCTTTCTATCTTGCATTGTTTCTGCATAATTTGCCTTGTAAGTGTTGTCTCAAAAGGATTTACAAAAGAAAGAATCAATCAACAGAAAAGACAAAAAGAATCCAGCAATTCACGATCAATGCACGCCAGACGTTGAAGTGATACAAATGTAATAAAATATAATTAAAAGCCATAATAACATGAATCGTGGAGCAAAGAAACACAATCATCTGCTTTCAATGGTGAGACCACATTGAAATGTACAAAATCTTTGATGGTTGTGGCACAGTTTATAATGTGATTACTCTTCGCTGACCCACCCGTCCTCTCGAGTTGTAACGTAAAGCAACAGTTTGGTTCTGTTGTCTTTAGTCAAATTTAAAATTTTTAAAATGTATTCATAGATTACAGTTACAACAGTGGCTCTTAGGCGCAGTAGCCTTCAAAAACAGCTGATTTTCTTTCTAAAAAGTTGTTCCTTTTATTGTTGTTTTGAAAGAGCTGTAACATTACACAAGATAATCCTTTTAAAACTAAAAACAGGCTTCGCACTCTTTCCCTGCTCGCAGCTTCCCATGAAAACCATGTTGTTTAAAATTGTCACTGAACCAAATCTCAACATTTATTTTAGACGAGTCCACCTTTTACACGTCGGTCGACCCGGCTGCCAAGAGGCTTGAAAAAAAAAATCACTTTGCAACTGGCACAAAGGGGGGGAACTTGTGGTGATGCTAATGAGTTAGCCATGCAGAGTCCCCAGATGGTCCATTATGTGTGGAGTCTGATATAAATGGTGGAGCCGGGCAGAGAGAGTGGGTGGCCATGTCCATGCTGAGGCAACGCGCGGCTCAAGGGTGGTGGTGTCTGATGATGACCAGTGACCGCACAAACACACACACACACACACACACACACACACACACACACACACACACACACACACACACACACACACACACACACACACACACACACACACACACCCTTTAATGATTTCTAACATCTTTTGTGCATTCAGTTTGGTGTCTTGAGCTGCTTCTCATGACCATTAATTTGTTTTATTTCAGTGGGAAACGAGGTGGCGTGTTTTTTCTCAAATACTGGCATTTCAGTTTTGGATTAAAAGTCACTCAATGCTTTGCAGACAGCCACCTCTAACTGCTGCATGTATTCAGAGAGAAAGAGCGAGGACCTACATGTGTGCAAGCTCACACACACACACACACACACACACACACACACACACACACACACACACACACACACACACACACACACACACACACACACACACAGCGCACTAACCGCACTGACAGCAGCGACACGCCAGACAATTCACCTACAATGACAAGGAACAAAACTAAAACAAAAATCACAATTACAGCCTCGACAAATCCACCATTGTGTTCGCTCTGCTTGGGGCTTTTTCCTTAAAAAAAAAAATAAAAAGAGGAGCGTCACAAATCCAGAGAGAGATCAGAGCGCTTTTAAACTAAGCCTCCATTTACTGTGATGGCAGGCCCATTAAATGCGTGCGTCCACAGTGGTCTCTTTCTAGTGGTGAGTGGGCGGCTCCGAGTCCTGCAGTTGACAGTTTGCAGCCGATTCTGGGATCAGTTCTTTTCCGCAGCAAAGGGACTGATGTGGCACGGAGGAGGATGTGGATTCCTATGATGGATCATTGTTTAGGTTTGGGGAGTGGGTGTGTGAGCCTATGTGTGTGTGCGTGTGTGAGCCTATGTGTGTGTGCGTGTGTGAGCCTATGTATGTGTGTGTGTGTGTGTGTGTGTGTGTGTGTGTGTGTGTGTGTGTGTGTGTGTGTGTGTGTGTGTGCGAGTGTTTCCATGCCAGTTCATGCAGTTGAAGATCAAGGGGTTTCAGGCTCGGCCCCACAGTGGGCTACGTGCATACATGTGTGCAGACAAACATCTGCATGGAAGCAGCAAACACATGTAAATGACATGTATGTGCGTGCATGTGCACACACGCAAACACACGTAAATGATAGGAGGAGGATAAGGAAGTGGCAAAGGGTTAAAAAGTGTTATTTCCTCATCCTCAATCAGGATCAGTTTTCTCACATTTCTCATCCAGTGAAAACTCTTTAGCTCCATATTTGATCCATTTTTAAAGTTTTCAGATAAACTGAAACAGTTAATGTTCAGTTTTCATCCTGATTAGATAAACTCCATCATAAACACAAGATATTATTTCCACCGTGTATCTCTCAAGTGGGATATTTTACTCTAATTACACTCATAAGTAAAGATCTTTTCAAAATTACGTTTCTTCCTTCTTGTCTCCTGTATTATATCATTATTTGGCAAATAAATCAGCAAAGTGTGTGCATAATAGATTGTGTCTGTTATGTCAAAAAGTAAATATAAAGAGTGTCAACAGGTTGCAGTGTAGTTAAACTTTAAATCATTCCAGTATAGATGTCTTAAGTCTCAGATCCCATCAAAGACAGACACAGATCACATCCAGGTCTCTTCAATCACTTCAAAACAATAATTCTTCTCATTCTCGTTCTCAAAAATGTTTCATATCAAATCACTCATAAAGTTGCCTAATAAAAAGTTGGAAACATATCAGTTTTGTCCACATGAAATAAAAGCAATTTTGTCTTTTTTTGTGTGTACGATATGGTCTATACTTTCCTGTCTCTCTCTGTAAATGACCATATCTTGTAAAATCCAGCCCATTTGAATATTTAAATCACGACAGGAAGGAGGAGTGGTAGTATTTTTGATGCATGATATACTGTCTGTATATGTTAATAAACGTTTTTAGCATGAGCGCAATTAATGCATCCAAATGTAACAGAGACAAGATCTTTCTCTTAAAAAAAAGAGTAAAAAGTATGCAGCATTACTACTCTGACAAGTACCTTTACTAAAAAAAGTACTTATAGTGCTAGATACGTTTATATTGCAGCTACAATAAGTTTACTGTAAAGAATAAATGAAAAAGTACTCAAAGTCATAATGGACAGAGAATATGAATTAAAAAAGCAGTTTCAATTCTGTCTTTCTAAGATGTTGTTATATTTCTTCAGCATCTCAGAGAACCCAAACAGCCTCATCTGAAGACAAGGTTAAATGTTTTTTTCACTTCATCAAACTGGCAACAGAAATTGGAAAGACTCAAAGAGAAGACTTCTGCTAACTGGTTTCCCTCAAGAGAAGCACGGAAAGCTCTCTTTTGATTTTAGTCTCACTTTTTAAATATAACTTTTAAAGTGTTTTTATCCATTTTGCAGCATCAGTTCTGAGAAACTCAGTTCTGAGAAACTTCAAGGTTAAGAGAAGAATCCTCAAGTGAGAACTTCAGTAGTGATTTAAAACAGTGAAAGCAGAATTTCACACATGCTTAGAGTCTCTGAATTAAAGGGAAATTCCAACCTCAGATCATCTAACATGCACGATTTCCTACATTTCCCAGAATGTTTGCATAGAATGGGCTTGAAGTTTCAAATAACTATCGAAGAAATGAGCAGAAGAACAGAATTTTATGCAAAAAAACATCAGCTTTCCTCCCGTTCTTCTGGCTGCATTGCTCTCAGGTCTTTTAAAGACTCTGTGGGTGGAATCGTGCTTGTCCCTGCATCTTCTTCTTTGATGGATTTCTGCCTGTTCATTCGTTGGACATCAGAGGAAAACACTTTTTGTTTTGTTTTCATTATGCTTGGGCTGATTCCAAAACCTCTCTAGTGCTGATGTTTCAGATTGTGGGAAATGTTTTTGATATCGAACTCAACGGAAGTTGGCCTGATAAAATATATATTTATACAAATTTGTGATACAAATAGTGTTTTATTGGCCATTTATGAGAAATATTAAAAATCAACCAAAAATAGTACATGCAGAAATGAGTATATTTTTGAACAGCATCAAAGTATTTTATAGTTTTTCCATTAATTATTTTTTTCTGGGGGTCAAGGGTCGAACTCTACCTCTGAATTTAGCTTAAAAGAGACACAAAAGGGGAAATATAACAATATGGATCATCACATTGACTACAGCGATCTATATAATGAAGAAGGAACAGTATTTTAATGACCTGCACTTTTCTGTTTCTGTGACAAAGAGTTTCAGGTTCCTGCTCTTCATCTTCTGATAGCAGCCTCTGTGCTGGTCATCAGCTCAGGTGGTCAGCTCTGCCGTCAAAGGGAGCGAGACTGACCTCTTGAGGTTCAGAATGGAAACGAATCTGAGTGAAGGTCCTCTGCAGACAGTGTGAGCTCCACCAACCACATCAAAACAAGCAGAGAGAGGAGGGGAGGCTGACGGTGTTTGAGTCTAAGAAAAAGCAGCAGTAGTTCTGGTATTAATCCCTGTTGATGTATGTAAGTGCAACACACTGAAAATAAAATGGCTGGCAAAACTCTCCAAAAAGTATTTGCTTTAATCAAAATATACTTTTTTTAGATGGATCATAATGTCTTAAAAGTAAAAAATAAATGTACTGTGTAAGTTCCACCATCTGAATTGTTGTTAAAATGGTCAAACAAACATTCATCTTTCAGCCCGAAAGTAAAAATAAACTCATTAATCCAACAGCAAAATCAGAAAGCACATTATTCATCGTAGCAGACTTTGAAAAATGATTTTGGTCCCATCTGGGTTTGATCGGCAAATACTTCTCAATACTTTACAGATTGAGCTCATGAGGGAACATGTAGCGTATGAAACAGAAAACCCTGAGGATTTATGGGACATTTTACTATGGCTGGAACACTAATGTATTACATACTCACACATCATTTTGACTCTGACTTCTGTCACATGAAAAAAATTATCGACGCCAGAAGAGTTATGTCTCCGGGCTGTTTGTGAAAAACCTGGTTTATCCTTTTTTTAATGCAGACTATTATTATTATTGACTGAGTGGGTTTTATGATCCGAGTCCAGGACCTTCAAAAAGCCACTTAAAACACACAGCGTGATTTCAGAATTCTGCATTATATGGTTGATGACAACAGTCGTCAGGGGCTCCCTAGTTTTTGAATAGAATATTTAAAGATTTAAGACTTTTATATGACTCAACACTGCACCATGAACCGGTTTATGTGGAGAGAAAACTTCATTCCTCAGTGAAAATATTGAGCTTTTTCATTTCAAATACTCTTTATATTGAAGTTGTTGCACCACAGAATGGTATGGTCTTTTGAGACATTTCCTTTTAGGAGAAAATACCTCTAAAGATGGGTCAAACTGTTCTATTTTTACAAGCATTTTCTGTCATCAAACCTTTGCAATAAGAAAGATTAGTACAATTATTTGAGTTGAAAGTGAGGGCAGACAATACTGCAAAAAGTCTCCATGCATTTTCAGATAAGTGTCAGAAACAAAACAACAGAACTGGAGCTCGAGTGGCTAAAACGCAGTAAAATATGCATAAATATTCTTCATTCCTTCTCCACAATTGATCCTTTTTTTCCTGCAGGGACCACAAAGCATTTAGTCGATGTGCTCGTGAGAAACTGTCAGAGGGCGATTTACACGTCAAGCCAAAGCAAAATATAATCCACTGATATGAAATCTGTGAGCCACTGTGTCGGGTCGGCCCGGGCTGGATGTTTGAGAAGCAGAGGCCTTGTAATCTTTTCACTGCGCCTCGCTTCTTGTGTGCGACACCGAGAACCGGGAGGTGGGGGGTGGGGGGGGGGGGGTTAATTACATTAATCCAAAACAAATAAACGTTTGGCAGCCCTTGAAAGGCTGTGGGAAATGGTTGGAGATTGAACCGACTTTTTGAGTCCCCAAACCTCAAGCTTTGATGGTTTTTACTTGACTCACAGACTGAGATCACAGATTGGATATCCAACTGCATATCCAGCTCTCTCTCTCTCTCTCTCTCTCACTCTCTCTTTCTCTCTCTCTGTTTCTGTCTTCCTCTCAGTATTTTTCCTTTCATCCCTTCCTCACCCTCTTGCCTTTTTTTCTTTCTTCTCCCCGTTTATTACTTCCTTTCCGATTTTTCTCTTTCAGTTTTAATCTCTTTCTTGGTCTTATTGTTTCTTTCTTAACCAAAGTTCACACTTTTTCTCTACAAAACATGTGGAAGAAATTCAGCTCAAATAAATTGAATTTTCTTTGTCTTGCTTTTCAGCTCCTTGGCAATCACAAAGATTTTCATCTTCATAAAAGTCACAATCTATCACCGATAGATTAAAATGCATATGGCCCACTGATGAAAGTATTGCAATATTTTTGCGTTTGCAGTACTACAAACTGGAAGTCTGTGTCGACATTTCCAGGAAAGAAACTGCTGTACTACATGGAAAAAATTATGCACAGAATTATGAATACTTAAAGCTCATGAATCAACATATGAATCATTGCTTTTCACTAAAATGTAAATTCAGACTATAGAGACTATATATCTATATATATATATATTCAATATATATCAATAATAAAATGTGCTTTCTCATTGAAAATGGACCCGTCACTGATCTGGAAATGATTTTTATTGTCTCACTTTCTCTACTCTCCTTTAGCAGTGCACATGAATGCAACTTTGTTCTAAATTAGAGAGAATATTCTTCTGCCTCTTTGGTTCCTATTTTCTTTTTGTTTCTTTAAAACAACTTTAAACGACTTGAAAATTCAATGATTGGACAGGCGTAATACAATCCTGCTACTGCCACAGATTGCCAGATTTTTGTGTTTTTTTTGTCAGAGCATTTGATTCATTGATCGCAGCGGAGAAACATTTTTTTTGAAAGATTTCCAACCCTGTTCTTAATATTTCTATGTAGCCTCACATATCTGCTAGCATCCATCTACATTCTACTCTTAGTTTAACCTCTGAGAAAGTTTCCTTAAAAAACAAACAAAAAAAGCGTTCTGTTATTCCTCGCTTACACCACTCTCATTACCAGGCCTTTTGTCTTGGTGGTTGTTATTCTGTTTTTTTCTTGCTGTGGCAGTAAACAATCACACTGACTTTCCTGGTGCTTGTTCACAGCCAACAAAAACCCTGTAATGAAAAAAGAGGGGCAGAGCCAAACCCCAAAATCCTTCAGATCCTGTAACCCATGGTTGTGACAGACTTTCACTACTCTGCCATACAATGAGAGTGTGAGAAATAGATGTGAATGGGACTCTTCTCACAGTATATCATCCAGGGCTCGTATGACCAATCTTTGGGAACAAACATTATTCTCCCGGGCCCTGTTGTTATGGAGTGTACTCCAACATGTCCGGGGTCATGACGGTGATTTATGGTGATGGCACACTGGAAGCGATGCACAACCTAATTTGTTTTGGTTTTTTCCTGATTGGGAAGATTACAGGGCCGCCGTTGAGATGGCGACAAATCGCGTCACCACACATATCTCCACATCGGCTCCGTCTCTCTCCCCGGTCGTTATAAACACAGTCGGAAAAAAACAATCGGAAACATTTTATTGCTGGATGGCTGCTGGTGAGATTGGGCAGATATGGCACTAATTTGAATGTCGTGGTGATGTATAGCTGTTGAGGGCTTTTAACATTTTTGCGTTAAACCTTTATTTGGGGTTTCGGTGGTGAAGCTGCCCTGTTCTGTGAATGACAAAATGTATTTGTCTGGGAAGAGTAACTGAGGTTTGAAGGCGCATCATCTGAAATAAAGTCGGTGGGATCAAGGGAGAGCAGTCTGTTCTCACTGACTGAGCCGAAAAATGATAATGCGCTTCAATACAGCTATTGTAGACTGACTGAATGGAGATGTGAGTTTGAGTATATGAATTACATCCGACATAAAATCTAATTAAAGTTAAGCTGTGATATATGAAACCAGCTTGATAAAAAAAGATAAATAACTGGTTTCATTTTTGCTCTGGGAAAACATCCGAATGAGTAATATCTTCTCATAAAACTCGGTTTGCAACTCCTTTAATCTGTTTTATTCAAATTTTCTTTTTTGTAGTGTTGCTTCGAGGCAAAAATGAGGCATTTGGAGAACTTCTTGTAGTTGCAGTTTGGATGTTTGTAAGTAAAGATAAATAGGATGGAAACGTTTACACAGACCCCAGAATTCTTAGATAAACTTGGGTAGATTTGTGCTATAAACTAAGTAGAATACTGTAAAAAAAAAAAAAGTAAAATGTACAAATTGTTATTATCTCTGCCAGGATGTAATGAGAATCGTTCAAGTGTGCGTGAGTGAGTGTGTGAATGGGTGCTTGCATTTGTGTGCATCTCTGTGTCTGTCCACGGCTAATCTCGCATTCTACTGCAGCGAACTGCAACATGTTTTGGGTGGCCTGTCAGGGCTCGATGCTCGGTGTGACTCAGACTTTCTCAAAACCCTTTACACTTTATACTTTGATACTGCCATTGATTGATGGCAGATTACCCCCTTGATCCCTGGTGTGAGTGCACCTTTCTAGTTGAATATTCATTGCATATGAACACACAGTGTTTCCTTCTTAGTTGTCACTCAGATTTCATTTTTCAAAACTAAGCTGTGATAAAAAAAAAAAGAACTAGTGGAACAGGAGATAGAAAACGGGAGTTGTGGTTTATTTTTAAAAGAAGAAAACAACATAAAAAGTGTAAAAACAGGAATCTTGCCAATGCCAGTTTATATTCCAGTCTTAACATTGATTTGGAAATTAGGTTATATAACATTGGGGGAACTAAAAGTTAAGTATCTTTAAATGCAAACTAATAAAACTCCCACCTTTAGCTTGGCTTTATACTAGAATGTTTAATGGCCTTTATTCAATTCTAACTTATTCTTAAAATATAATATTTGTTTGCAAATGCATTAATGGCGCTTCTTGGTGCATCTCACTCACTTTGAATGGTACAGTGGATCACATAATACAGCGAGTGTCATTTGCTGTATGTTTATTTTGTCAGACAGGTTTCGGAGCTTTGAATGAAAGACATTTGATGACTTAAATCAGTTGCCCATCAACAGAAAGTTTGATGACATGAAACATTGACACATTTCATGCTGTCATCAAAAAATGTTTATATATAGTTTTATGGAAAACTTTTTGGTATTAGACCCAGAGACAAAACTCTGTGTCTGTCTTTTTTTTATGTAAACGTGTGTATATGTAGAGTGTGTATATGTAGAGTGTGTAGATGTAGAGTGTGTATATGTACATGTGTCTGAACCTCTGTGGGTGTGTGAGGGGTTTGTTCTTCTGTGTAGGTGTGTGTGTGCGGCTGTCTGTACGTTAGCTTGAAGTGGGCCTGGCATTTAGATTTAACCGTCTGCATCTCAACATGCATTGTTTGTTTACGCCCAGATAACAGCTCTGTCTGATTTCTTCACATCTCTTTCTGTTGAAAGTTCCCTTCACGTCTACAGTAGATGCTTTGTGAAGACACAGAGGCGTGTTTCTTAAGGACACACAGAGTTACACAACCAGTGAAAGATCTCAGGCACTGATCAGACCCCCCCCCCCCCCCACACACACACACACACAATGGAAAACAACTTTTTTACCACTTCAGTATCTCAAACTGTAAGAAAAGTAGAAGACATGCATTCAAGTTCATCTTTTCATTTTCTATTTTTCATTTTCGGACCAGTTCAGAATTAATGAAAACAAATATTTCTGACTGGAAGTCTTTTGTAAACTATTCTAAAGTAACGTGATTAGCTTAAGCAGAGGATATTTGCCAGTTAAACCTCTCCAGAGACCCTTTTCTTTAGGCTTGAAGAAAGCATACATAATGGAAAATGTGTGTCTTAAATATATGTTAAGATAAGATCATGATTGTTTGTTTTCATAATAATGGAAACAATGCAAACCACAATGAGGGTTAATATTGAATTCAGTCCCTTCCCCTAAACACATGTTTCAGTAAAAGCACTTCAATGCTGCCTTATTAACTCCGGCACAAATTGAATCCATCAGCAGCCACAATTATTCTAATCTATTCATGTCGTAAGAAGAAAAACTCTTAAAACAAAACAAAAAAATCCAATGGAAAAAGAGCGTGTTTTAACAATTGTTGATTATATTCATTTAACTTGTTTTCTCAACTTTGGTTAACTTAACTTTAACTAGAAAAAAAATTCTCGTCTTTGTACAGTTTTGAGGCAGCAGGGAAAGATACATAAAAAAAAATGGAACCAGCTTAAAATCATTCACAACAAAATCATCTTATACCAATTCTACAAATAAGTAACAACAATGCATTAAGATGAGACATAAAAGATTTCACATTTGCAACCAAATTGCTTCCAAATCTTGACAATGCTGGCAAGTAACTGTTCATGTTGATGTGCAAAAGAGATAAAAAGAAAAAGCTTCAACAGAGTTTCAACATAACTGAATTTTGTGCAAGATTGCACAACAAAATGCTTGACAGAGAAATTCCAAAAAGATCAATGGATACAAAAGAAAATAAAGACATTTGATATAACAATTTAGATCAAGTGAAAATAAACTAAATTCCTTAGTTTAAAAATGAATGATTAAAATCTGTGTGATGAAAGTCATCAAAGGTCATGTTTAGATGTCCATTAAGTGATTTAAAACCAATTACAGAGCTCTAAAATCTAAGATGCATGGGTGACCAATGAAACATCTGCACCTGCATGTGCAGTTTATCTAGTTTTCCAGAAGAGAAAGAATAACAGCTGCTGATAAAAGCAATCATCATCTGACATCCAGTATTAGGCTTCACCCCGGAGACGATAAAAGGCAGTTTTTGGTGAATTTTTCTGATGTGAAATTCAAGTCAGGATCAAAAAGCAAACCAAGGTTACTGGCTCGGGGCTCAACGATCAGCGCCAGGTTTTTTTTATTTTTTTCAGGTTGCTGCACAGCTTCTCTCTCCGGGCCTTTTGCTTTAGTAGTTAACCTCAGTGACTTTAACAGTTGAGCAGAATTTCAAAGAGCAAGAGGAATCAATCAGCAAACCACACTGATGAAAAAACAATACACACCCTATAAAACACCATTTAATTTTATGTGATTTAACTCATTAACTTTATACTTGTATCTACTCTGAGTGATTTAAAACACTTATTTTGTGCAGTGAGTGAATGGAAATGTAAGAATTTAAAGTTGCTCTAAACATTTTAGTATCTTAAACCAGAGAAAAAAATATCCTAATTCTAATTCAGCAAAAATAAAGTTGTAATCAATAAGAAATAAACTAAAGAACATCTAAATGAGAAGCTTTTGGGCACTTGGACAGCTGGACGAAGTATTTTTGTTTTCAATAACTTTCACGTTAAGTAGTTTGAGTCAAATTAAGTTGCGTATATTCATGAGTGGCATCAGTTGCAGAGTAGAGAACAACTTTTTCCACAAGAACCGAAAGGTTTCAGTTGTGGCGTCATTATCAGTGAACCGTCAGACATCTGAGACCTGAACAGTAATCTCACTTCACAATTCACTTCATTTTGTGAGTTTGTTAATTGCTTGAGGCTTTTGTGTTGATGTGCTGTAATATTTATGCATGTTTGATTTCATGGGAATTTTTTTTACTTTAAGTGCATTTTTCTTTTTACAAGGTTCATTTCCCAAACTTTCATTGAAGTTTAACGTCTAAATCTTTGTACTTTTTTCAGAATTCCGCTCACAGAATCATCATTTCGGATCTGATCCTGGCGTTTGGTGTGATCAGCTCTTAACCAGGCGCAGGTGAAATCGACAAAACTACAAACTAAATGAACCTCAGGCCCTACCTGCCAGGTAGCAGCGACGTGGTAGTGGTGAAATTCAATTTCCTCGGCTGCTCCCCGCCTGTGTCTCGGGGCTTTTTCATACAGTAGAAGGCACAGGCACACAGAGATACCACACCATCCTTTACCTCCCTTTGATGTTGGCGAGGCACCTGAGGGTGGAGGAATATGGAGAATTTGTTGATTACAGGGTCCTGTATTCAGTACACACATTGATGCAGGGTGGTGTACAGCAGGAGGATCGGTGTGGCGGTTTGATAGTTTGTGGTAAAAGTGCTGGCAGGTCGATAGCTTTCCTCTCTCTGCCAAACGGTGTGGTTTCATAAGGTGATAATCGACGGCAGAATCACAATATAAGCTTTTTCCTGATCAATGTGGCAAACATATCGGCTTCACTTGGACTCATTTGGAGTATTATGTGTCTGGTAGTGAACACTTTTATCCAAAGTGCCTTGAACATCCACGGGGGGTTCCCAGCCGCTCTCATAGCAGAGCTCTGTCATTACTTTACAGGAGGTTTGTCGTTAAAGGCGCCATCTTTAAAGGTGACTACAAAGCAGAACAGTCAGTGTACATTTAAGTCTGACAGTGTCACATTATACCGGTGTCTGTACGTGAAGTAAGGATCTAGTTTAGAACAGAAGCGTAAGAACTGTTGAGTCAAGATGAACAAAATTGTACTTGTTGTGTTCTTGCAAATTGCGAAATTAGGATTCTAATTGGTAGAGTTCAGATCTTCTCCAGGCGTGTCTGGAACGACCATTGCTGTGTGTGATTGAATGAATACAACCCACAATTGGCCAACCCCCCGTCTAGACACTAATGTGCAGTAAGGCATCATCAACCTTCATTCAAACTACATTCAAACTCAAAAACAAGCAGTGATGTATGCAGGCCTTTGTCTCGAAGACATTTCATACAAGCTTGCCAATCACAAGATTAACTTCACCAAGCTTTCTGCGTAGCAGCGACTGATTGGTGTGTACTGGTAGTTTAGTTAGCTATTAGCTGTTAGCCTAAAACACCGTCCAAAACAATAAAACTATGGCCTGTAAAGAAGCAGCCGCAAGGTACTCAGCAGTGTGTATATATATATATATAAATAATAGAAGGAAACACAATGTTATATGAACAGCTTGAGTAAATTCTAAAATTAAAAGTTAATCACATTGTTGTGTCCATCTTTTGAGATATACTGAATGATTAAATGTTCTTTTTTTTCTCCTTTAATTCTCTGATTTCTTAAGATGAATAAAGCATTTAAAAACAGACAGTGGCCAGTTAAGAGAAGTGAGTGAGGCGTCAGCAGGCAGTCATTGGCCGTTTACATACAAGCAATAAAAGGTGTTCTGAGAAAGTATGAATCCCTGCAACCATAAGAGGTCCTTTAGCATGCAGCCATAACTAGTCACCCAAAATATTGTACAGTTTTTCTGCAACAGAATGAGATATTAGCCGTGGACAGACACGGGGATGCACACTCGCTTACGGACACATGCGGACACATGATCCTCCTATAGTGGGGAGAATAATAACAACAATAAATTGATCTATAAGTGTATATTTCCCTAAACTAAAAGCTGTGGGTTCACCCTACGTCTCATCCGTATCGGGTCACACTGTGTGGCGTATAAAAGTCAATCAATGCACTGAGCACTGTTGGGCAACGCTGCAACATCACCTCAGTTTCCACAGAACAAGGCGACAGGTGTCTGCTCGAGCGGCACGGCAGTGATTATCAGCTCATCTCTGCCAAGGCAGATACCGAGAAAAATGTCTGTTAACCAGCTTACGCTACGTTTCCTTGGACGCCATGAATGAGAGATAAAGATCGCTGCATCTGCTGCATACAACGCGGCACACACAAGCGCCTCATCTCTCTCTCTCTCTCTCTCTCTCTCTCTCTCTCTCTCAGAAACACACACACACACACACACACACAGTGAGAGTGAGTCACTGCTCTAGAGCAACGCTCCGACCACAGTTGGGCCTTGACATTTTCTCATGTCTCCGATCTATTTACCAAAGTTCAGACAGGAAAGAACGCATCTCTCACTTTTCCAATCATGTCAACCACTTATAAACAGAGATGCCGATCAAAACAAAACAAAGCAAACAGAGATGTGAATATTTAAGTTGTGTTAACTCAAACCCACGATGACAAACTGCTCGTTTCCAACATGTTTTCCACTTTAAGGTGAACTTTAGTAATTGAGCAACTACCTGACTTTAAGCCTCGTACTGTTTATGTTCACATTCATGGGAGGACAATGTCCTCACTGACACCGTTCTCAACAATGTGAAGAGGAGGAAATTACGAAAGCCAACAGATCTTTATTGTTCGAGCGAAACACATTCACATTGTTTCTGTTTTCTAGACGTTACATCACCGGAGGACTAGTTGTGGTCGGTTATTTATACAAAGCAGAGATGGATCGGCACATTACTATCAGCTGTACAGTTAAATGACCGTCTGTCTGCTTTGTTTTGATAAATAAAAACACAATAAACTAAGAAGAGAACTCAGAAATGTGTGTGTTACATTAAAATCTAATCCTCTGTTTATGTTTAATTACATTGTTTTTTAACAGGATCAATTAAGTTAAGGCATTCCTTCAATCAGTGGTCTAACATCTGAACAAATATTTCTTGATGAAAACCAAATAGCTTTGCAGTTTTCATAATGATACTTTTGGACTCTGCCCAACGACCGAATGAGTGATTTTTTTTTTATTTGATCCTTTTGGACCTGTCATCCCTTTTTTTTTCTTTCACCGTCCTTTCCAAAATTTGAGGGAGTGGAAACTTCGGACCATTAAACCTTCTACAAAAAAAAAGAAGCCTTTTAAAACATGTTGAAATGTTGCATTTGATCCTGCAGAGACGGAGGTAAAGAGGGTTTGCTGGTTTCGGACTGTTTGAAGAAGGGAACGAGTGTTAAGTGATTTATACGGCTGTATGAACCGGACCAGCCGGGTTATGGACTTCAACTCTGTTCTGGAAAAAGCAGCAGCATGCAGAGAAGCCACTGACTCATTAGAGAGGGTTTGGGATGGATGGATGGATGGATGGATGGAAGGATGGAGAGGTAGAGGAGTTTGGACCCTGTGTGAACTGCTGAATTAAAAAAAAAAAGGAAAGATGACATACTGCCTTATTTATCCATATGCTGCACATTATAGCATCTGTTTACAATTTATCTTATTTACTTTGGTGATGCTCGGCCCGGGTTGATTAACATTTTCTGTCGTGTTTGTTGTCTTCTGCAGCGGGATTTGATTGGCACTCAGCGACGGCTGTTTGAAGTGAGCGTAGAGCGCCGGCTTTGAAGCTTGGGGGGATGAAAGCAGGAGCATCCAGATATGACTGGAGGATAATCTAGAAATGAGTTTTGGCTCGCCTCTGAAGGCGACCGACGGGCGACAAACACGTTACTAGATGTTGATTAAATGTCGCTGGAGATGCAGCGATGCAGGGACATGAAACGGAGATGGAAACTTCTAAATACACATCAGGAAATAAGTTAAATATGTTTGTTTAATGACAACAAGATGCTGGTGAAGGAGCGGGGACTGAAACGTCATGAGACAGCTCCTTTTATTTACGAGCCGTGCTGTTTACAATTGGGACGCTGATTATTGTTATTAATCACTGCTTCCCATCATGGCTGCCTTCAGATTATCTTGAAAACATTAAATTCTCCAAAAACCATATTGCATCAAAATGTGTGAAAAAAACAAACATGCAGTACAATACTAAATAAGTTTGAAATAAAGCCAGCCGGCACTGTTTGAAGAAGTTACACTCTTAAGAAGCAGATCTGCTGCAGCTTGTTGTCGAAGGTAAACGTAACTGAGGAAAGTCAATAGTTTGGAGACAGGAGAAATGCACTAATCCGTATTTAATATTCAATGTACTTAAAAAATACACATGTTCAATATAAAAATCCTCCCGGCAAGAGAGAAAATGTGTTTGGCTTTGACTTTTCTCTCCAAGTTAATCTTATAAACTTAATGTTTTGCATGTTAATCCTTTTCCATAAAGAATCACGTAGATGCAGGCTCTCTGACAAATGTTTATGAGCAGAATATGTTGAGTCTTAAATTAGATAAATTGGAAACACTTTAAGCAAAAAACGATAAAGATAGTTCACAAAAAGTTTGCAGTGTGCTCAGTATTTAGGAGGGGGAATTAGTTATTTATGACATATATACATATATAAATGATATATATACACAATATGTAATAAAAGGAAAAACAATGGTATGTGCACAGCTTGAGTACATTTTGTGAATAAAATTAAAAGTGAATTAGATTGTTGTTATTAGTAAACATTTTAGAAATGTTTTGTTGCAGTGCAAAAAGTGTTTTCAGAGATACTGAATGTTTAAATGTTCATTTTTCTTCTTTTTCTTCTATTTCTTAAGATGAATAAAGCATTAAAAAACACACTAAACTATCTGAAAAAAACAAACTTGTGCTGTTTTAATTTGCTGATGAAAAGTTGGTGTTTTTGGAGATAGATGGTTTTTACAGTTAAAATGCTTCTTCTTTTTGTTAAATGTTTGCAAAAGAAATCTCACCCCACAAATCAACAAATAAGAGAGTAAAGGTTAAAGGATTACATATTGAATGTTGCTTTAACAGTTCATAAATGTCACTGTGGATAAGGGATTGAATTTAAACGTGATTCTTAGTCTGCCGCTGACACACAGTGCATTTGTTTCTCCGAAAACACACATCCAGTATGTTTTATTCCCACAGTTACCAACACTGACATCTACTGGCTAAAACCAATCACAGTGTTGGATCATGACCTCTCTTATAATCACCTCAATCACTCTAGTTTTTTTATGTTTTGTTCCTAAATACAAGCAGAATCTCCGTCACTGCAGGATCCATTATTGGTTTACTTATTTTAGAAGATAGAAAGGATATTACAACGTTGTTTTTTTACACTGAAACTGACAAGTAAACAAGCCGCAGATACACTCCACTGTGGTTTCCTGTATATATTACTGTATATCTACAGTTCTTACTTTATAGTAGCAAACAGAAAAATCAGAGGTGAGCGTACATTAAATAATAAGCAGAGAAAGAAATGCTTTATGGGTAAAAGAGGTGCAGGTTCTCAGGGTTACTGTAGCTTTCTTGCTGCCAGCTGTACCCGTTACAAAGGAAGCGCCTGAAGGTTTTGGCAGCTTCACCTTCACTCAACCACACTGCTGAGTTTCTGAGAAATACTCTGCACACAACATTTAACTGCACAACATTTCACAGCCCATCTCTCTGCATTTCACTACGAGGAGAGTAGTGAGACGAAGTTTCTTTACCAACTACTTTACTAAATATACGACTCACCTGCCTGTACAATCTGATATTTTTATATATAACTTATTTAAATAAACTGCATCCATCATAAAATAAGACATTTATTCAAATGTAATTGCAGTGGAAATATAATGATCTGGTGTTAAGGTCATCCTACCACGACGATCCCCTATTGAAAGTCTTTTAAAAAGTCATGTTTAATGCATAATATGTCCACAAATGTTAGGCAGAACTCTATCAGTGGAAATATTTATTTTGTGGTAAAGCAGTTGTTAGATCAATATCATATACGATACATGAATATAAATCAGAATATTGTGTAAAAAAATGTAAGACAATTTACTTAAAGTATAAGAAATAACTTTATGAAGGAGAATGATCACTCTCAGTGTTATGTTTCATATAAAAATATATATATATATATAAATTGTATTGCTGTTGCATCAATTGTCAGCAACATTTTCATGCGTTAAGCTGGTGGAGGTAATACTGTACTTTCTAGGCGATTGTTGGGTTTATAATGTAACAATCATGTACAATAAAAACCTTATATTGACAGAAAACTTCCACTTTAAACTATTAGCCTGAAAATAAACCAGTGGCTCTATAAGTAAATGTAGTGGAGTAAAAAGTACATTATATGCCTCTGAAATATATAGCAGGAAATTGAAAAACTTGAGAATAAGATAAGATAAGATAAGATAATCCTTTATTAGTCCCGCAGCGGGGAAATTTGCAGGCTTACAGCAGCATAGAGTAAAGTGCACACAAGAGACATAGTAAAAGAAAGACAAGATAAAAAAAAAAATGAAAAATAAGAAATAAAAAAGTATTATAAATAAGCAATAAAAACAGTAGAAAAACACAATAACTGAAATATAATATTTACAGACAGAAAAAAACTATTTTAACTATTATAAAGTTTAATTATAAATAAAGCCTCCAAACTGTATTAAATACATGTACTAACTTGTACACTAGTAAATGTACTAACTTTTACACTATAAACTAATTAATGTGGGTTAATGAGATCAGTTTTTCACTGAAATTCAACTTGATGTTTTCAGAAACATCTCAGAAAATAAAAATAAATAAATAGTTGTTGTGAATGACTTTCATCACAGCAGCAGAGGTCAACCTGCTCATCCTGTGCTGTGCAGATGTGACGTCACATTACAGATGGGACTACTTTTTCTCCCAGGGATGCTGCAGGAGGAGTTGCGTGCCGCCTGGAGTCAACTGCGCATGCGTGAAGGTAGGACGGTGGCTGCCAGAGAGAGAGGTGTAAAAAACGAGATGACTCACTTTCACTATTTCCGTTTTCGTTTTTTTTTTCCAGGATGAAGGGGTGAAAATGATTACCCCACCTTTTTTCATTATTGTTGCTTAACTGATAAATAATTTGAGTATTTGTTGCTGGACCCTATGTAACATGATATTAATATATTTTTTAAATAGCTTCTTTTCTTTCTGTTTTTAGCAACAGTGGAGGTTTTTTGGGTCTGAGGCAAATATTTTATCCTATTGGTAGTGCTTAGCTTATAAATAGTACAATTAGTTTCAAACATTCTTGAAAATGATTTATATACAAATTACATTTTTTTTTAAAGTAAAGTATATATATATATATATATATATTTTTTTAATTATTATTATTATTTAATATATATATATATATATATAATATATATATATATATATTATTATTTATTATTTACTATTTATTTTTACCTTTTTATTTATTATATATATATATATATATATATATATATATATATATATATACAAATAAATAAAAATAAAAATGTACAGTATATATTTATACTGTACTTACCAACAAAAAAATACCAACAAAAAAATAAAATAAAAAAAATATATATATATTTTTTTTTTTTATATTATATATATATATATATACAGTACCAGTCAAAAGTTTGGACACAGCTTCTCATTCAATGTTTTTTTTAAATTTATTTTAAAATTAATATTTTTTACATTGAATTAGTAAACAAACAAATTAATACAATGTAAGAATTGTATTGAAAGAAGGTGTGTCCAAACGTTTGACTGGTACTGTATGTACAAATAAATAAAAATAAAAATGAAAATAAAAATGTACAGTATATAAAATATATATATATATATACTGTACATTTTTATTTTTAAAAATAAATATTAAAAAAATAATTAAAATAAAAAAAAAAAATTAAAATTAAAATTAAAATTATTATTATTTTTTTTTTTATTATTTTTTTTATTATTCTTCTCTTTCAACTACTTTGAAGAATAAAATATAAAACATATTCTGGTTTGTTGAGCATTTGTTTGTTTACCACATAATTCCATATGTGTTCCTTCATAGTTTGGATGTCTTCAATATTAATCTACAATGTAGAAAAAAATTAAATAAAATAAAGAAAAACCATTGAATGAGAAGGTGTGTCCAAACGTTTGACTGGTTCTGTATATAAAAATAAAAAATATATATATATATATATATATACATTTTTATTTAAATAATATTGTAAAAAAATATATATATATTTTATGGTTCTGTATATAAAAATAAAAAATATATATATATATATATATACAAATAAATAAAAATAAAAATGTACAGTATATATTTATACTGTTCTTTAAAAATTAAATACCAACAAAAAAAAAATATATATATATTATTTTTATTTATTATTTTATTAAAAAAAAAAAAAAAAAAAATATATATATATATATATACATTTTTATTTTTATATACAGAACCATAAAATATATATATTTTTTTTTTACAATATTATTTTTTTATTTACAATATTAGAGTATATATATTTTCTTTTTAATAAAATAAAAACAATATACTCTAATATTGTAAAAGAACTCTCATGCCGACACGCTGAAACCAGGCGTGAACCATCTCGCTCTTTGTTTCTCATGTTGTATCTTTGACGCCGGGATGACTCCCTCCCCCGCAGCTTTGCGTGACTTGTGACGTACGTGACGCCGCACCACCACCTCCCTCTTCTCTCCTCCCTTTGTGAAGCTGACAAGCCCCTTCTCGACCAGGACAGGACCACGCAGAGGTAACATATGTCTTTACATATTCAAATGCAACTTTATTTGTCGTTTTTACACCGCATTGCCACTTCTGTCAGCCGGAGGATTGTTCTCTTGAGCTGCAGAGAGGAAGAGAGAGAGCTGCAAGGCCTGCTGCATGCTGGAAGCTAACTGTTAGCATGGTGGCTAATGTCTCATGGTGGGGGTCATCTGACAGTGCAGGGGGGGTCAGCAGATACAGCAGATACTGCAGGTATCTATGCATAAAGATGCTTACCTGACTCTTTGATTTACCTGCTGGTTCTTCCAGTCACCTCACTGCAGACACATGTCACCTTGATGGCTAGCTAATGCTAACCTGTTAGCATGTGAGGGCAGAGGGATGCTGCAGCACTCCACTTCCTGCTTCCTTATGACCACAGTGCACCCATGAGGACCAGGGGTCAAAGGGCATCCTGAGTGATGGAGGAGGAGGAGGAGGGGGGGGGGTTATTATGGGATGTTGCAGGGGTGCACAGGGGATGCACTGCAGTAAATGTGTGGTAGTCATGTGACAAGTTGTTGAGGACAAAATGTGAATTATCATAAACTGCATTGAATATGCTTGAGGAGATTTTTGAGGAACAATATTGAAATATTTTGTTATTTTGGTGATTGACAGGGTGACACATAAAGTTTTTTGCACATTTGTGTATTTTTTATTATTTTAACTTGATGCATTCCCGGCAGACTTCTAAATACATAAAGTATTTTGCATGAATTTTTGAATAACTTATTTTTTAAAAAGGTTTGCAAATGAAATATCAACCCACAAATCAACACATGAGAGAGGAAAATTAGTTTTTTTTACTTCATTCGTTCCTGCCACACTTCCCAAAACTATTGGAATGTTTTTTCCCTAATTATAATTTTGAGAGCTGGACAATGGGGCCTTATTATGGGATGTTGCAGAGGAACATCTGGGGATGCACTGCAGTAAATGTGTGTAAGTCATGTGACAACTGGTGGAGTTGTTGAGGACAAAGTGTGAATTCTCATAAACTGCATTGAATATGCTTGAGGGAAATAAATGGAAGATTTTTGAGGAACAATATTTTGTTATTTTGGTGATTGTATTTTGTATTTTAATTTTTTTAACTTGATGCATTCCCGGCAGACTTCTAAATACATAAAGTGTTTTGCATGACACGGACACAATGCTGTTCTGAATAACTTCTTTTTTAAAAAGGTTTGCAAATGAAATATCAACCCACAAATCAACACATGAGAGAGGAAAAGTAGTTTTTTCTACTTCATTCGTTCCCACCAGACATCCTAATAATAATAATAATAATAATTTGGAGGAACATAACTTGATTATTCTCTGTAATAATGATAAACCACATTTCATCATACAGAAACGGATGTCTCAATACTGTAGAACAGCTGCAGCTCTTGTTAGTTAAGACATAGTGAGGTTTCTATTCAACTGGTAAACTGTTCACATTCCTGTTCCATTTACTATCAACACGCACATGTGTGTTATCAACAGGCCTGCGTAACAGCTGCACCTTGATAACTACTGTGCCGTTGAAAAATGTTAACCTCCATCTACCCATAATACATAATGATGAAATGGACGTGTATTGCACTCCAGGCTGTTCAGGAAAATACAGAACAAAGAGGTTCACACATACTGTACATGAGTGCAGCCAATCCAGAGGGTTAGTAAACTGTCTGCTTTGTGCTTCAGTCTGTGGCTCTCATTGTTCTTTCTCAACTATTTTTTTTCCCCACTTTGAAACAATGTCAGCACAGATTTTACTTTTAAATGTATTAAAATAAATAAAAGGCATATGCCAAAATGTTTGTGTGTGTGAATGTGTGTGTGTGTGTGTGTGTGTGTGTGTGTGTGTG
This sequence comes from Anoplopoma fimbria, assembly GCF_027596085.1. NCBI lineage: Eukaryota > Metazoa > Chordata > Actinopteri > Perciformes > Anoplopomatidae > Anoplopoma > Anoplopoma fimbria. Next base: position 4,113,166 of record NC_072472.1, on the reverse strand, counting down.
TGTGTGTGTGTGTGTGTGTGTGTGTGTGTGTCAATAAGTTCATCAGATTTGCATCTTTCACATCCATCAGTGACCTCCAGGCGCTCTGGCAGCTCGCCTTCCTCTTTCAGCAGCACTTCACATCTCATCTGTCAGTCTGTTCTGCTTACTGTGTCTTTTCCCTCTGCTGTGTGATGCTGTGGACTCGGTCTGTCCTGAAGCTGTAACACACAGAGAGAGAGATTTTTGTTTACTGCCATGTTTTTTTAGTCTTGATCGTCCTTTTTTCCTCTTCGCAGATAATGGCCGTACCTCCCACCTACATTGACCTTGGAAAGTCTGCCAGGGATGTTTTTACCAAGGGATACGGTAAGCACCAAGCACACAACCATACAGGCTTATTTATCAACATGTACAGCAGTACTGTATCGAGGAAAAGGGTTTGGATCACAATGAGAATACTTCTATGATGTCTTTGTATCAAATGTAATGGAGTCTAAGCCACTTTTTAACACAGCAGGCAGGAGCAGCAGCATATAGTATGTACACACGTGCTTTATAGACTTGAAAAAGCTCTTTCAGAGTCATTATACAGCTATTCTCACAGGTTGTGTTGTACTACCTGTGGCGTGTTAGATCTGTGGAGTTCACGTTATTCAAACGGGATACTTGCAGGCTATACTTTGAGTTTTTTAACATATGTTATTGTCAGATTGCAAGAACCAGGCTAAACAGCTAAGCTCTCTGGCACCATGAAGGCTATGGAGACCATTGTTAGCCTTAACCAGCGGCATAGTGTATTACCTTGTTAGTGCTAATGTGTTAGTAAAACATATCTATAAAACAGGAGGCTTTTTATCGCTTCATTTCAAGATTTATGCAAGTTTTTGTTGCTTTGTTGAAGAGGGTAGCAATGGTCAAACTCATTCTTTATACTTTCTTTTGTATCACTCTGTACACTAGTAAAACATTACTTTCTTCCTTTTATTGTTCTGTGAAGTAATCAAGGAAATTTCTTGCAAGATTCAATGCAATACTTCCTCTCAGGCATTGCACAAATCCAAACCCTGCACAATGTCCAAATGACTCAAACCAGCCACTGTTCACAGCTTCCCACTAGCTGAACACATGGAGAGGAGGTAGAGGGGCGTGGGTGTGTTTTGTGTGTACAGTGCACACCGCTGTGCTACGGGGGTGACTGCACGACCTCCAGTTCATATCAAGGGGAAGTCCCGGTTGTTGCAGCAGACTCAGATTCATATGCACCATGAAGGCTGATCCACTGCCAGTTTGAGCAGTGGCAGCAATTCATCGACGCGGTGTTTCACTGCAGGCTAGCGGTGGTCACATGGGACAAATTGAGTCCATCACCTTCTAGGCTCCAGCCAGGATCTGTTCGACCAGCCTTCTGGTTATTATTCATAACCGACCGCACTGATGGTCTCAAAGAATCTACGTCAAATCAATACCCACCATCAGGCAGTGGAATATAAATAACTTTAAATGCACTCTGGAGGCTGATAAATGTCTGTTTCACAAACACTAGTCAATGACTTGATTTTAATGTGTTTTGAAATATCTAAAGGGGTTCTTTAAATGTGTATTAATAGAATTAGAATGTGATTTTGCATGGTTAAGACTGATGATATTAGCTTTAAGGTAGTACTTGTTTAGAGGGCTGTTCACATTATCATCAGATTTATCCTTTAAAATCAAAAGTTTCCCTTTTGAAGGGTTTATTATAAGAGTCACCCCGTCACTTGAACCATTAAATCTATATCTTAGAAACAAATCATTCCCTCGATGAATATAATGTGAGCAGCTCGTTGTTTGTGTTGCAGTCATTTCAAACATTCTCCTAATTTTGCAATGAGACCAGTGTTTATAGTCACAACGCACCTTCTGCTAAGGGATAAATGAGAATTGGAGGACATGAGTTGTTAATTTTGAGTGAAGGATCAACAGCTTTAAACTGAAAGTCAGTTTGAGCCTGTTCAATGTATAAGAAAGTGTCTTCATCATTTCAAGTGTTGATTGTAGAAATTTTGAGAACCCTGTTTCACTTCAATAATGAAATGTTTTTGAGAGAATCTGTATTTTCATCTTGTATTCAATATTGTCTGTTTCAGGCTTTGGGGTCATCAAGCTGGACTTGAAAACAAAGTCAGAGAATGGACTGGTAAGTCGTCGTCGTCGCCGCCAGTCATTATGTGATTATCAGAGCTGCCGCGCCAGACTGCAGCCGTCCTATCATAGCTTAAGAGGCTCCTGGCTGAACCTTCAGTGGCTGGCTATCTGATCTCTGCAGTTCACTGAAGGTTGAAGTCAAATAGATTTATTCACCTTGTGAATGCACCCTCAGTGTTTTTGATCAAGTTTTTATTCCAAAGTGTGATCAACACCGAAAAGGAAGTTATTCACTTTTATAGTTCAAGACTTATCTATCAGATGATCAAGTAGTACAACTGGTAATACTAGTAGTAGGTATTTATTGCAGAGACAGTGTTGGTGGAAGGTTTACAAGACTACATCTCCATCTATAATCCTATATATTTTTGTGCAAGACATCAAAAAAACATTGATTTTAACACTGTAAGGTACCTGCCCATGTGACCGGTCAGCCTGACTCTTAATACCACCAATATTGTCATCTGCAGGAGTTCACCAGCACAGGCTCTGCCAACACTGAGACCAGCAAGGTCGCCGGGTCCCTGGAGACCAAGTACAAGTGGGCGGAGCACGGTCTGACCTTCACAGAGAAGTGGAACACCGACAACACCCTTGGGACCGAGATCACCGTCGAAGACCAGGTTGGTGACGTGCAGAAAAAAGTGTTTTTGTGTTGCTGTTTGCAGAAACGTATCCCATCATAATCATAAGGCCACTTAAGGAGTGAGTACCATTTGCCTTGTTGTAAATTGTAATGTAGTATATCTGATCGATGCTAATGTTGATCAGTTTAATTAAACTGAACCTTTATTTATTTTGCTATATCTTGCTTGTCTATTCCACAGTTGGCTAAGGGGCTGAAGCTGACGTTTGATTCCTCCTTCTCACCAAACACCGGGTAAGAAGAGCTCAATGACAACCATGAAAGATCAGCTCATTCCAGTGAGAACTCTTAACAGTCCAGTGGAATGAAGTCGAGCCTTTCTTCTGTGCTGTGATTGGCTCCTCTAGTGGCTGGCTAGTCAGCTAGCTAGTTTGCTAATTCCACCATGATTTCATACTACACCGGATACAGAAAATGAGCCCCAAAAAATGTGAGGGAGCATTGAGTTGTAGAATTTTGCACATTTAGCGACTGGCTAGTTAGCGTGCTAATTCCACCATGATTTCATGCCACACTGGTTACAGAAAATGAGCAAACTCAAGGCAACGAGTACTAGCCAATCACAGCACAGTAGGGGCGGGACTAGGCGGCACGCTCTTGGGGATGAAAAATAACGCATGACCTACAGTAGTTTCACAGCTGCCGTATAGCTAACATAAGCTAGCTCGCTAAATCAGCTAATTTGTCACGCTAATAGTATCAGTGCGGGTGCTAATTGAAGTCCTATAAAAATGGCGATATGTATTAGTGACTTAACGCAGTCTGTGGCCCTGATAAACTTCACTACTTGTGTTTTTGATTTCATTTTCACACCTGTGTGATGTTTCTCGCTCTGCCGAACCCATGACCTCTGACATTAACATTCTCTCTTCTCTCCCTCCTTGACATTCCTGCCAGCAAGAAGAGCGGCAAGGTCAAGACGGGCTACAAGTGCGACCACATCAACCTGGGCTGTGACGTCAACTACGACATCAACGGTACGGCCATCCACGGCGCGGGCGTGGTGGGCTACGAGGGCTGGCTGGCCGGCTACCAGATGACCTTCGAGGCCGGAAGGAACAGGATCACCCAGAGCAACTTTGCGGTTGGATTCAAGACGGAGGAGTTTCAGCTCCATACGAATGTGTAAGACCACGCGACGCAACAGATGGTCATAAACGCCAGCAGGCGTCCGTCTATCTGAACCACAAACACAATTCATTTTTGCTGTCGAATAACCACGGCGCTGTGAATTTGGTGCCTTTTCAAGCTAATTTAAATTGGCAGCATTGAAATGTGTCTGAAAACACACCTTTAATACATTGTGCATGCATGTTTTTAAGGTTTGAAACTGAGCCAACTATTTATAAAACTAAACATTCTGATATTGGGTAAGGGTTTCTGTCCTGTGGTACTTGAACTTAAGGCCCGGGCTAAAGTTTTAGCTGTAAGTGAACCGACTGACCTTAACTGGACAGAAGCCTTCGGGTTTTCTTGTCCTTGTCTTTCTGACTAACTTGTCGCCTATTTGGCTTTCTGCCAGGTCATCCAATGTTATTTTTACACCCAGGTGATGGGATTTCCATGTGAGGCGGAGTGAGTGGTTGTCTGGCAGAGTGAGGCAGGGAGAGACAGGGCGCAGTGTTAGCCTGGTTTCCTGCTGTGCCTCTGGCTGTTTCAGTCTACAGCCGACGTGGTTATGTGAGGTCAGACAAAGTATAATGTAGGCTTTGCATCACTTAAAGTGTTCCCACCTGAGGAGCTATTAACAGACGTGTGTAATACCAAGCACAGAATACAAAGCTTTAACTTAACGCTTTGAGGGGGGGAAATATCACCTCTAGGGAAACAGGTTTCTGGGAAGAATTTACATATAATCCTAATCTGCTATTGTTCCCTCAGAAATGACGGCACTGAGTTTGGTGGCTCCATCTACCAGAAGGTGAACGACCAGCTGGAGACGGCCGTCAACCTGGCCTGGACTGCCGGAAACAGCAACACCCGCTTTGGCATCGCTGCCAAGTATCAGATTGATCCTGAAGCATCCTTCTCTGTGAGTAGAGTGGAACCTGAAGAAGTCGTATTTGTAGTTGTAGTTGTATAGTCACGTGTTGTACGATCACGATGTCACTTTATTGATCCCTATTGGGAATGTTCTGTTTTAACCTACTTTCCCGCCACAAGGAATTCATGATGCAGCATCAGATTCTTATCAGATTCTTTTTCTCCATGATTCTAACCACAACTAGTCATTCATCTGTTAGTGATACGCGTTGTTCTTAACATCTGTGCTTCTCACACAGGCCAAGGTGAACAACTCCAGCCTCGTGGGTCTGGGCTACACTCAGACTCTGAAGCCAGGTGAGTGCTCTCTGCTTTAAAATGGGCCAAAGCATGCACCACAAAAACACAATATTTCAACATGTTCCTATTTATTAAGACAACAATATGAACCAGAAAATTACACTTAATAGTTTAGGATTAAGATGTGTATGTGGATTATTCTAATTTAAGCTTTAGAACTGAAGTAAATGTGAGACACACTATGATTATATCATGGCTACTTTGCAGAGTTTGTGTATTGTTTTAGGTTGAATGTTAGGAGGTGTAGAGGTGGGATCTTTGCTAAATCAAGGGTGGACTAGTTCAGTAAGAAACCTGTACAATCTAAATAGACTTTCAGACTGATCGGAGGATTTAGCAGCAAATAAATATATTATGTATACTCTTATATACACTAAATTGCCTGGTCTGAACATGGCTTAACATTTTTTTTCCCCGCAGGCATCAAGCTGACACTCTCTGCTCTCCTCGATGGCAAGAACATCAACGCCGGCGGCCACAAGCTCGGCCTTGGCCTCGAGTTCCAGGCGTAAGAGAACGAGGCCAATCGCCCTCCCAGTTCTCCCAGCACACACGCATTCCCCACCAAAATTCCAATTCCGTAATTGATTAGCTAGCCCTCACCAAACCTCCTCCCGTGTCCCCTAGACATGCTACAGCTGGAGCGCAGACAGAATACAGGTCAAAATCGTTCTTGCAGCGATCTACCACTTTTCAAAAGGACAATTTTAAGGGAACATTATATTTTGAGTTCTGAACAAAACTACAACTCGTTTAACAGAAGGTTTTATCTTGAATAGTGTATCTTTCTAAGGGAAAACAGTTGAGTGCAGTCATGTTGACCTCACTATTTTGTCTTTTCACTACAATCATACACTATGCTTTAATTTGATTCTCTGATTTTCACTGCAGATTAAAAGGGAAAGGGGCAGTTAGCGTGCAGTTGAGTAGTTACACCACCAGATGGTGCTGTCACGTAGCACCACGAAGCACTCCTCGCTCAACAGTTGTGGTGGAGAAATAACCGTTTTTCATTTTCTCACTTCTGCACTGGAGCGCTCTTATGTCTGTGTTGATATATATTATTCAGTGGGAAGGGTTAGTTGTCCCTGATGTTAACAGCTGTCACTAGCTCTAAGAGACACTACACCCCAATGTGGACATTCTGTGTTTTTCGTCTCACTTGGTTTTTTGTGTGTCTGTGCATTTGGTGTGAAAAATGTCTTTTGTTACATATAGTAAAAATAATATTATTTAATTGACAGTCTTGCATAGTTTAATCCACCTGTGAAGTCTTACCAAGTCAAAGACGTGTCAATCTTTCCTGGTCGAGCAAAGGAAGGGAAACCTATCATGCACACAGTTACACTTCTCTGGATAAGAGTTACAGCTCTTCTTCAAGGGAGGATGGAAATAAGAATTACAGTGGACAGGAAATGGTAGTCTTCCACAACTGGTTATGGGAATCAAGCTTAGTGTATTTGACAGTAATGTTATTCCCTGAATTAAATAAAAAACATCTTGAACCAGATTGATTGTATTTGCTTTTTTTCCTCTTGTCACATAATGACTTGCATCTTGTGATGACTAATTTCAACCCATTCATTCATTCATTTTCCGTAACCTGCTTATCCAGTTAAGGGTCGCAGGGGTGCTGGAGCCGATCCCAGCTGTCAATGGGTGAAGGCAGGGTTCACCCTGGACAGGTCGCCAGCCTATCACAGGGCTGACATATAGAGACAAACAACCATTCACACTCACATTCACACCTACGGGCAATTTAGAGTCTTCAATGAACCTAAGCTGCATGTCTTTGGACTGTGGGAGGAAGCCGGAGAACCCGGAGAGAACCCACGCTGACCCGGGGAGAACATGCAAACTCCACACAGAAGGTTGTCCAGCCCGGGAGCTGAACCCGGGCCCCTCTTGCTGTGAGGCGACGGTGCTAACCACTACACCACCGTGCAGCCCAATTTCAACCCATGATTATTTCAAATTCTGTGAAAATGCTTTTGAACAAATAAGATGGCCATTTGCGACAGCTGAAGATAATTAAAAAGCGTTATAAAGTTTTATTTTCTGGGATCATAAGGTTTATTTTTAATTCAAAATTAACTTTTTTTGTATCACTTTTATTCTGCCATCAGGTCTTTAAATCCTTTTGTCTATAAAATATCAGGAAATAGTGAAGAAGGCTCAGCACATTTTCCCAGATCCCAAGGTGACTAGTTAAATTACAAGCATTCTGAAAGCCAAAGATTTACAACAACGATTAGTCGATTAAATGTGAGTAAAACTTACACAAATCTTTCCTCATGTTTGAACAATTAAAAAAAAACCTCTGTGTGGTTATGATAACTTTGCAGTGGTCAGGAGGACTTCGGGATCATTGTTTCCCACAAATCCTCAATGATGGAGATAAGATTTCAGCATTTTTTTTATGTTGGCTGGCATTAACATTCTGGGATTATTTTATTATTTTATCATTTTTTTGACACTGGTGAACAATACACAACACATAACCGTACAAACGACAAACAAAGAGTGCCAACAAGTGCAGCTTAAACAGTTGCAGATGTCCACCGGTGGGGTAATTGATCTTAAAATTGTCCATTAATATATAATTAATCAGGTCAGGCATCCGAGTTAACTCAGGCATTAATGAGTCTGATGGAAGAAGGCACAAATATTGACATGGCTCTCTCTCGGTCTTGAATGCTATGACCTGTATCTGCAGCTTGAAGGCGAGTTTATAGGCCTTTGTCTTACATGTCTTAGAGTAAGCAGGTGTAATTGATCAAATTAATTATGACCCTGTTGTATTTAGTCACAGCCATTCCAGCGAGCCAGCATGCACAACACCAGGGCGTTAATCATTGTAAACAGTCACATCTGTGTTTACCCTGCAATGCCATGTCAAAAGTGGCTGCTGTGAAATTAGTTTTGTTGTTTGTGTGTCTCCACTTTCCATCTGGCCTGGCCGTTGACCTCCAGTGTGGGGACGGTGAGCTGTCCATGATGGAAATCAATGTTAAGCTCCTTTCTTTTGCAGGCATTGAGGTCCATCTCATCTCCTCTTTTGGTGGAATAACAATGCTTTATGGTCATTGTGTGACACATATAAGGGTGTAAATGTTTTTATATATAAGATAAGATAAGATAATCCTTTATTAGTCCCGCAGTGGGGAAATTTACAGGATTACAGCAGCATAGGGTAAAGTGCACACAAGAGACATAGTAAAAGAAAAACAAGATAAAAAAAACAAGTATTATAAATAAGCAATAAAAACAGTAAAGAATCCACAATAACTGAAATATTATATATACAGACAGAAAACTATTATAACTATAATTGCATATGGATGCAACACCAGACCATAGACTGTGTCAGACAAAAAGGAATAAATTTAGTGCAGATATTGATTAAATTTGTTATTATTGTTGCCCCTAAAACAATGAGGAGCACAGCCAGTGTCAACAGAACAATTATATAAATATTCTATATTCAGGCTTTGACCTATGGAGGATGAAAAATGACATAAGTATAAATAAGTAAATGCTTAAATGCTTAAATGCTTAAATGCTTAAATAAATAAATAATAATTGTATAAATAAATACAGGAATAAATAAATAAATGCTTAAATAAATGTATAAATACAGACATTAATAAATAAATGAATAAATAAATGCTTAAATAAATAATAATTGTATAAATAAATACAGGAATAAATAAGTAAATGCTTAAATAAATGTATAAATACAGACATTAATAAATAAATGAATAAATAAATGTATAAATACAGACATTAATAAATAAATGAATAAATAAATGCTTAAATAAATAATAATTGTATAAATAAATACAGGAATAAATAAGTAAATGCTTAAATAAATGTATAAATACAGACATTAATAAATAAATGAATAAATAAATGCTGAAATAAATACAGAAATATCTAAATGCATTAATAAATGCAGAAATAAAATAAATAAAATAATATATAAATAAATAAATGCTGAAATTAATTAATAAAAGTTGATTCCTAAATGGCACATAAATAAATAAATCTATTACTACATTTACATTCACCTTCATTTATTTATTTATTTATTTATTTATTATTTATGCATCTATTATAAATAGATATTGACCTGTTCTGTAACATAAACAAGTAAATAAGGTATTCAGAGGGTGGACACCCACCTGTCACTCACACACACGTCCTCCTATGTGGCCATGTGAAGCCACGCCCCCTCCTGCTACCCACGCATCAACATGGCGGCGTGCAGAGAGATGGAGCGGAGCAGCAGAAGTGTTTGTGCTCTTTCGGTGCTTATTTGCCTCCTGATGTTAACCAGCGGCTGCCTGTCAGGTCCAATACCTCCCACGAAGGACGGTAGGTTAAAATAAAGTACATAGGATGATGTTTGTGTGCGTGTTTTTGACAGGAAACCAACGACACTGCTAGCTATATGAAGCTAGCTAGTTTGCTTCATATAGCTAGTTTGCTAGCAGCTGCGACGTCACGTGATAAGGGACAATGACAGGCTGTCTGTGTGTTCTGGACTAGCCTTAAAAATAAGTATATATTTTATATTGAGTCATTATAAAACTATTAAAGCAGTTTAAAAACTAATTAATTATTATTTTAATTTAAATAAATAAATAAATAAATTACTAAATATAAAGTGACGTAAGGTTTGAAACGTGGGCTGCAGTGACGTCAGCTGGTTCCAAACGTAGCCATGGAGACGACGTCGTTCTGACGTGCTGAAATAGTATATATTTTATATAAAGTCATTTAAAAAAAACTATTGAAGTAGTTAAAAACAAATAGATTATTATTTTAATTAAAAAATGTTTTTACTAAATGTATAAAGAGCGACGTAAGGTTTGAAACGTTGCGCAGTGACGTCAGCTGGTTCCAAACGTAGCCATGGAGACGACGTCGTTCTGAAATAGTATATATTTTATATAAAGTCATTTAAAAAAAAAAAAAAAAACGATTAAAGTAGTTAAAAACAAATAAATTATTATTTTAATTAAAATAAATAAATTACTAAATGTATAAAGAGCGACGTAAGGTTTGAAACATGGGCTGCGCAGTGACGTCAGCTGGTTCCAAACGTAGCCATGGAGACGACGTCGTTCTGACGTGCTGAAATAGTATATATTTTATATAAAGTCATTAAAAAAAAAAACCCAAAAAAACTATTAAAGTAGTTAAAAACAAATAAATAATTATTTTAATTAAAAAAATTAATTACTAAATGTATAAAGAGCGGCGTAAGGTTTGACGTCAGCTGGTTCCAAACGTAGCCATGGAGACGACGTCGTTCTGACGTGCTGACGTCAAACTGTTTCCACGTTATTTGTGTATTTATTCAGTTTAATGTGCCTTAACTTGCTCCTAACAATGTTTATAGTGACTTTTCTAAACACAGTTCAAGCCCAACAACGTAAACTTATATTAAATATAACTTTTATATCGAGCAGTTGACTCATTAAATGTCTTTTCTACAAATAACATTGTAGTTAAAGGGTCAACTGTGTTTTAACCCTCAATGATTTGCGACTTGGTCCAGATGTCCTCGTCGTATATCCCAGCTGTTAATTAACCCTCCTGTCAGTCCACAAACCTTTGAAGTTTACCTTAAAGGAACCATAAAACAAGCCTTTAAAGTAGCTCTAAATGGCTGGTTCTGTGTTGTATAAGTGGACTTTGACTACGTGTAGTTTACTGGATGAAATCTGTAGAGATAAGGTCACTGGTGCTGATTTCAAATGAAGATCGTGTGTCATGTTGCAGTATTGTCTTTGCTGGGAAAATTCAAGTGTGTGACCTATTTCTTATTTCACAATACGACTGTGCCACGCCTTAGTCACTCAGACAGCTCTCTACATGTATTATTGTGATAAAGATGCAACAGAAATACACACGAACATATACTGTAAGCAAAAACAAATGTCCATGACTATTTTCTCTGGAAATTGTCATGCAATCCTCTAGAATTTGTCATGCAAGTCTTGTGATCTGACATTACTAACCTTGAGTCAAATCAGTATCTGATTGCAACATGTATTTGCTTTACCTTTCACCGTATTTGAAGCCTTTTAAGTTGCATATTTTGCTCAATTTTTGGGGTATTTGTTCATGAAATCAGATTGTGACATATCATTAATGTGCTTTACTTATCGTCACTAAATCTTGGGCATTCATCCAGGGCAAGAGTGGAGGATTACCCAAATCAAAGTACTTATTGATTAGATGTTTTTTTTTTTAAATATTAAGACATTTGTCGAGTGTTACCCAGGTGCTCCGTCTTACAGGCTGACTTTCACACATGCTATTTGGTGCGGCAAAGCCTGTAACGCCCGCTGCCACAAAGATCTCCTGTTAAGTGATTATTTATGCTGGCCGTGGCCCATGTGTATGAATAGTTCCTTTCTTCTCTTGGAGACGTCTTGTCTCGCGCTTCAATCCCCCAGTGTTCTCCTCCGGTCCTTTCCTAAGCAGCACCTCCTTAGTCACACAGGATGAAATAATGTTGACAAACTTTTTGGGTAAATGGTGTCATTGATTCACGAATGCCGGCCAGATGTATGAGTTCAGCTCTCATTTAAAGGCGCAGTTAGACACTGTCGATTCTCAATTTGTATTACGAAACTGAAATGTAATGTCTGTCTTACTGCTTACTTTATAAACAAGTTAAACAAATTGGAGAAGCTGGCTAACATTTATATATTCAAACTTAGTCTAACTGAGATAAATGAATTGTGTTCTATGCAGTGGATTGCAACAAATGACATAATGGGCTTTTTTATTTAGTATGATATGCAATAACTAGGGGTGTGACGATACACTCAGCTCACGAGACGAGACACGATATTGGGTTCACGAGATCGAGACGAGACGATATTTTAAGAAAACTACAATGACAAAATATATGACTGGAACAGACTTTTATTTAACCGATTATTATATATTATATTATAACTTAAACACTTAAGAACTTAACTTAAACTTAGAACTTTAACTTAGAAACTTAAACTACAATTTAAAAAAGTTAAAGTAAAATAAATTAAATTAAAGTGCAATAGCATTATCAACAGTCAGAATATCAAAACATAACCAATACTGTACGCACGGCTTCACTCGATACCCAGGGTGAAACACAGGAAGTGTTTTGTCAGTGACTCTACTCCCATTTATCATTTCGGCCGGGTACCCAAAATGCTGCCATACAAATGATTTAAAATTTGCAGGGGCATCTACCACGGTAATATTGGTATTTTCCGCCATTCTGGCCGTCTATGGCTGCTTTCGCGGCTTCCCCTCCTCTTCTTCTTTTCCTTCTCCGTCTTTAGGTTCTTGCAGCCTAGACGTAGCAAAGGCGCATTACGGCCCCCACAGGCCACAAATAGAAGTTTGGATAGCTCAGAAGTCTCGCGAGACTGATTTTTAACACGACGGGTAATATCGTCGAGTTTAATTCGCGAGATCTCGTGGCACGAGATCTCGTCACACCCCTAGCAATAACATATCGCATTGTGTTTCAAAGGAGGATATTGGTCATGAAATTAGGGAAAGTTTGCATATTTTCACATAATCACACTCAAACAAGCTGCTGTTTAGTACAAATGTCCAGTTTGCAGCTTTTCTATGGCAGCTGGAGGGTTAACTGCCTCGCCACTTTTTAGAAGTCTTTTAGGAGGAGTACAAGGTCACATGGTGTGGTATTATCTGTATTTTCCTGTGGTGTCAGTATGTCACTTTAGACGAAAGTGTTGTTCTTGAAATGTGTTGAAACAGAAAATTCTGATTGACTTTGGACTCAATGCATATCATAAATTTCATAAGCAGGTAGGCCTAGAAGGTGGTTAGTTAAGAACGCCTCCTTGATTTGAAAATAACATTCAAATTGCTATTTTCAAGTGTTTTCAGGAGTGTTTCATCAACTTAATAATATATATTGACTTGCATTGTTTTTCCCTCTCACCTGACAGCACAAATCAAAGACATACAAGAAGTAAAAGCATCTCAAAATCTTACTTTGACCACTCCAGAAAAGAAAGCAAATGACACCGAGCCTTCGCCACCTCTGCAGAGTAACATCACTGTACCAGAACCCGAGAAACCAGCGACATCTGCTGGCAATGACTCCACAACAACAAAAGCAGAGGCTCCTAAGAACAACGCCGCAACAGCCGTTCTTGACACCAAAATGACAAAAGGGAGTGGCCGGTCAGGTCCAGTCACTGTCATCGCTAGCTCTGAGGACATCAATGGCACAAAAACAGATGTGGCTACACAAAACCACGACGCCGTTGTGCCAGAAACGGTTCCTGTTGGTTCTAAAACCAGTCCGACTTCTAGACCAGATGTTCCCGCCGCTACTGTCAAAGTCACCGAACCGTCCAGACCTGTAACAGATGACGTACCTGTCACCGAGGCCAAACCCTCCACCGCTCTGAACCCGACCACAGTGCTGGACATGGGAACAGACCTGCTCGGGGCCACCGACAGCGGACCCCCACCCCACATCGATCAGGACAATTACACGGATGACGGCGACGCAGATGGCGCAGATGGCGACGATGACGACGAAGCTACCTACGGGGACAGCGACGTCTACGAAAACACCAACAACGACGACGACGACGTCAAAGACCAGAGCGTGAGCAGGCTGCAGCCGGACGTGGTGGGGGAGACCAGCTTCAAGGGAGCCGACAGCTACAACACCGAGGATGAGGACTCCCACTTCTTCTTCCATCTGGTCATCCTGGCCTTCCTGGTGGCCATTGTTTACATCACCTATCACAACAAGAGGAAGGTGAGTGTCGCCATGACGATAGTTGGGCAACAGCTCAGGATGTAAGAGGCCAGAGATGATGATGATGATGATGATGATGATATGTGTTGTTTGCACAGGGCTGCTGTTACTTCAGCCTTTACCGTCTGTCATCAATAGTTTTGATAACAGCTTCTCAAATCTGAGGTTCTGCTGGTTGTCTTTATTTTATATATTGTTATAAATTAAATTGTTAAGAAAGAGAATTAAGCATTTTTATATCCAGTGCCTGAGATTTCCTCTTTTTGTCCATGCACTGGATGGTTTTTACTTTTTTTTCTCTCCCACATATAGGCGAAAACAATCAGGAGGTTGATGGTTAAAAACATCACCATCACACGTTCTATAAAACACTACATGCTGCACTTTGTTTGGGGGTAAAAATTCACTAAATCTGTAACCTGTTCAGTTAGAATAATGTTATTTTATGTCTTGAGTTACACTTTGAATGCAACAAAAAAGTGTCAAAAAAGTGCAACCATTCAGATACTTTTCTCTACGTGTCTCTGGGTAGAATATCCTCCATCTGAGGGAATACGCCTGACAATTGAACGTAATGAGAGCGTATACGTTTGGATTGACACTTTGATCAACCAATCATATTTGGATTTGTAGCCAATGGGCGTATATTCTCTCAGAATTTTCCCGGCTCCAGGGTATTCTAGAAGACCCGCTCCCGAAACCTAGCTTAGTGCTGATTAGCGATTGATAGCCGACTCTGAAAATGGCAACAGGTGGAGATAATATTCACGCAGCCGGTGGAGAGGATATTATTAAATTATTAAAAGTATTTTGAGTGAAACTTTGACATTTGTATTGCTGGTTTTGCTTCAGTGTTGCATCTCGTTGAACTGGTTGCATTTTCTTTCCACACACCTGTTGAATGATTGTTGTCCATAAAGTGACTGTCGTCGTGACGTCCGACAGCGCGCATCTGTGCATAACTAGAACAACAACATTTTTTGCAGATGGAGCAGTAACATTATGTTTTGCACACAACATTAAAGTGGCCACGGACGACCATATTTCTAGTTAGTTTTTTTTTTATTTGTAGGGAGGTATAGAAGGGCCCGTTCTGATCGTTACGATTCGCCACTGCTCAAATCCCCAAAACGACTTCCTCAAATGTGTTTTATTTAGTCTCCACAAGATATTCAGTTTACTGTCACAGCGGAGTAAAGACGTAGAGCATATTTACATTGAAGCAGCTGTAATAAGAACATTTTGACAACCTGACTTTTTGGGGGGTCAAATAGATCTTCCCACTCTTTGATCTATGCGTAGATTAAAGTGTGCGCATATCTATTTTTACCAGTTTGATCTTTTTGATACTTCCAGCACCTCATTGAAGATAAAGCTGGGTGAAGCGCTAGTTATCATGCATTTCCTTTTTTTTTTCTCATAAAAAAAATGACTCAAATCGATGACGCTTCCATTTATCACAACATTTAGCTTTTTAAATGTACAAAACTCTATATTTTGGAGTGAAACAACAAAGATTTCCCTGAGCCATTTAGAGTTGAGTTTCTTGTGAACTCCATGATTTCATCTAATTTGTGCAGAATCCATCTATCGAAAATATCGAGATATATATTTTTTTTTTTTTTTTTTTTACCTCATAGGAGATGTTTTTCAATGGAACAAAAACAGATCTCCTCAGATGATCATCAGCACTGAATTCTATAACTAGTTATAAACAAAACGTCAACTATTGTAGAACATGTGATCATATGTAGCACGACAGCATGAAACCTCTTTTTCGACAGGAAGTTCTTTCTGTCAAATCAGTAGAGGTTTTATATTTAATATTATGCTGACCCCAAGTTAATATGGACTTTTACATCTGAAGTAAGGATTCCAATTATGTAGTCTTTCATCTTTTCTGCTAGCATGTCCAGAAATAATTTCCCTTAATCAGCACTTAGTGCATCTATCGGATTAATTTGATCTCTTATCTGCGTTTTTCTTCAGATCTTCCTCCTGGCTCAGAGCCGCCGCTGGAAGGACGGTCTGTGCTCCCGTAACACCGTGGAGTATCACCGCCTGGACCAGAACGTCAACGAGGCCATGCCGTCCCTCAAGATGACCCGGGACTACATCTTCTGATCCGCGTTCGGGGGGGAACCACCTGTCCAGACCTGCACAGAGCCAGTTGGCCCTTTCAGTCACATTGCTGAGATGCTTTGCTTTGTAAAGGAGCCTGATTGATGCTTCATCTTGCTTTACAGGCCAACTGGAGAGAATTATGTCTTTGGGATAGAATTCTGTTTTTTTTCAGGACTTTTCTGTGATCTGCATAGAGAGATTTTTACTTTTTATCTGTTTGTTATATTATTTTAATGTTATTTGTTTTGTTTTTTTCTCAATGAACTTCTTGGGATTGAATATTTTGGTTTATTAGGGGTCTTATATTTGTCTTTTTTGAGAGTGTTTCAGCCTTATGGTCCTTTTATACATCAGTTTTTGATTCCCCTCTTGCATACTGTCTGGATATGTTCAACACTCACTTTAAGAATAGGAAGAACTTGGGTCATAAAATAATGCTTAATGTTAGCAGTTTGAATATTTACTCAAAGATTTATAATAGATTTCTCTCCCAGCAGTTAGCCAAGAAGTGAATCGATACACTTAAAGCCCTTATTGTGTCAAGCATTCATTTGTGTAAGTATGCAAACAAAATTGTAATCTTGCCTATATATGCAGCCATTTCAAAAACAGTCCACTGCTCATGTTGAATTGGTCCATTTGTCATAGACCTTATACAGTAAGAAGTGAAGTACTGTAAACTTAATTTCATTTTTTTTAAATACACAAAGGGAAATTATGCCTAAGCATTTTATTTAAAATGAATTACATGTAATTTTATTTTAACAAAAACAAAGAAATCGCATGAAATTTCCAAACTTTCATATGATTTCCTGTCGCACCTTTGCAAAAAAGTATATAAAAGCCTTTTTTTATTTTACACACTATGAGGAAAGTCAAATCTTTATTACGTAAATTAAGCTGCACATTCAGTTAAGGAGGTTCCTTGTGCTAAAGCCATTTATATAGGGAAGACACTGAATACCGTTCAGGTTAGAATGTACTAATACGATGTGTAGGAGAAGTCTTTACCCTTGTTTATCAGTTTATACTTTACTTGTCTACGGTACTGCTTGTATTCTACTGCCCAGATTTCGCTGTGCAGAAATCCTGGGGCTGGCCCTCTTTTGTTTTCTATGACTTCGGTGAAGTCTCTTTCAATCATTTATAGTCTTCTTCATCGGCTGTGTTCCCTTTTGCGCCCACAGAACTTTTAATTTGTAGCTACTTCCTGTCAAGAGTACAGTGTGGTGGACTTCTATCTGTTTATCAGAAATTTTGCACTCTCCGTGTGGCCCTGACCACGAAAAACAACAACAGACCACTTCGTTTTTTTCTCACGACCATTTCCTTATTCATCACAGCCTCGTGTTTATTTTTGTCTGTCGCCTTCTCATGCCTTCAACTGAAATGCCATAACTGCCACATGAATCCACAAATTTAGTTTTTCTAATTTCTTCTCGCCTTCTGCCAGTTGTTTTTCAGCTGTCTTGTCCGTGTATGAAAGCTACAGAGTGGTTAGATTGATATAATGCGATTTGCACCGTGCAGTTAGGTCACAATAGCTAGCGTGCGAGGGGAGGAGCTTAAAGATGATGGGTCAACACTGCTCTTGCAATCAACAGTAGAAACTGTACAATCTTTTTTTTTTGTCAATAAAGCACAAATTGTGTACAGAGTCCTACCTGTCTCTTTTAATTTTTTGTTCATTTTTCATGTTTGACCTTTGACTTTTCTTCTGCAAGTTTATTTTTTGAGTTAGATTAAGACAGCACTTTACATCAGTCTTCTGTTATCTGTCTCTTTTATGCAGTAAATTCTCATCTTTACTGTGTTGGCGTCTCTAACTAGACGGTCACTTTGATCTCCTTTGGTCCTAAAAGGCTCGAAGGTTGTATCATTTCATTATGACAGTCACATGTGGTTGAAAGTTATATATTTATATGCTAAAAGACATCTACATTTAGCAGCAGTTGAAGCAAACTATATCTGCAAAAGACTATTTTCTATATTAGATGCAGGTTTTTTTATCCTTTTAATGATGAAAATAAGATAAAAATCAACTGTTGCAGAGCGACAAATTGCAATAATTATTTTTATTTGATGCGGTTGCTATGTGATCGAGATGAACTGTCAAACGCTGCGTCCTTTATCGCAGCAGGCATTTCGACCTGTCTATAAAACACACAGGAGTTACTGATGACACTAACGACGGCTCCTTTACAATCAAGTGTCCTCGCCAAGCGTCGTTAACTTCATCAGTCACACCTGTGCTTCTCCTCCTGCAACATGTTAAAATGTCCTCCGTGGAAAAAAAGGTTCTTCAGTAAACTCCAGTATCAGGACTGCTTAAAGGAATGAAAGGTTTACTTCACCACAAGGAGGCAGTACGCACACACTGATATCTGATCAGAGGAAGCTGTGCGTCTGTGTCCTGCTGAGTCCTTTAACAATTTCAATGATACCACACACTGAGAGACGTCAAAATGTTGCTTGAGCAAATGAAAATGGAATATTTGCAACTGGGTTTCAACTGATTTTCCTCTCAGTGTGACATAAATAACACGTCGGCATAATAAGAGGGAATTTTAGTCAAACACTTTTGTGCTTTATGTGACGGAAACGCCAGAGGGAGAAAAAACTGACCCTGTGTGTGAATCTTTAATGTCACACAACAACACCATTGAGATGGATTTTCTGGACAGCTAAAAGATTTAAAAAAGAGTTTATAGTGCCATGTGTGTCTTTTAAAGTTCGTAAACACACAGAGAGTGACAAGACAGATGGAAGCTGAGAGAAAGAAAGACAGACGTGCATATCTTTGACTAGTCTACTTTTGATTAATGGCTGTCACAGGCTGTTCATGCTGCAGAATTAATCCAATGTGCTACAGAGCTACACTGAAACAGAAACCCAAAAATCTCTAAGAAATAATTCAGCTGTGCTTTAAACTGCAGCACCACATGAAAGAATCGATCAAAAAAAATGATACACATTCAGAAAAAGTGTCTCATTTCAAAAGTATTACCTATTTTGTCACAAAGAGTCTCTATATTGCGTTCCTTAAAGTGAGTGCCATAAACAGAGTAATCTTCAAGATAGCAGATATTTGGTTGACGGACAATTTGGGGGATTCTTTTATTTTGAAATTAAACAAATCAAAAGTGAACAGAGCAAGGAAGATGTTTCACAAGGAAATTATAGGATTGATACATATTGAGAGGGATATTATAATAAAAAAATGGAGGTTTAATTCTCCTTTTCAAAAGTTTGAAGTTTGAGGAAAATGATAAATGAAACCGAAAAAAGTTGGGTTGACTCTATCACAGAGACAACCCAGACAATCCCTCAAAGTGTCTTTATTTGGTTTGAAGATATAAACTGAGGTTTTCTTGGTTGGGAAAAAAAGATTTGTCCCTTTGAGTCAAACCCAAACATCCCTTTTCAATACACTTAACTCCTGCCTGTGTATTCATTGG
The DNA here is from genome assembly GCF_027596085.1 of Anoplopoma fimbria. Taxonomy (NCBI): domain Eukaryota; kingdom Metazoa; phylum Chordata; class Actinopteri; order Perciformes; family Anoplopomatidae; genus Anoplopoma; species Anoplopoma fimbria. Next base: position 4,093,614 of record NC_072472.1, on the reverse strand, counting down.
AAGCTGCTTTGCATAAAAAGCATCTGCCAGGACCCTTAAATGTAAAACCTGTGGAGGGAGAAAGCAGGACGTGATGTCTGCTCGGTGCGTTTTCATCAGCAGATAAGAAAACCGGGCTTTGTGGATATTTGTACAAAGTTATTCTGGGCGAATCTATCTGAGAGACGGCAGCAAATGAAATCCACCAGCCGGAAAAATCTCACAACTGCTTTTGATCAGTGAGGGGTGAACGTCTTGACAATGGTTATCCAGGAGCTTTTTGAAAAGGGATTTCAGACTTTCATAAGTAAATTTCCCCAAGCGATCACAATCCTTTCAGGTGAGATTCCTTAAAAAATAATAAGGGTAAAAACTCATTTAAAAGTATGTTTTTTTCTTTAGGATTAATGCTTATAAAATAGCAATATGTTTCATTCAGACAGGCACATTTTCAGGTATGCCCCAAAGGATGCTGTAATTCATTCCAATCCAACAGACACACACACACACACACACACACACACACACACACACACACACACACACACACACACACACACACACACACACACACGCACAGATACTAAAAACACTTTGAAATAAACTGTTGAGACACCTGGTGGAGCCTCTAATTTATTTGAACTAAATAGTATGTTGATTATTAAATTATTTCTCAAATTATATTTTCTGTATTTCACTAATCTCCCAGAATGACACAAAACATCACAAATGTTTGTTTGCGGGCTCATGAAATTGTTATTTAATAGTTTTTTCTCTCATGTTTAGGAGATAATTAAAAACCTAATTCTGCTGCAAATGATCTCAAACGACTTGGTGCAACAAAACCCAAACTAATTCTCGAGGAAAAAAATAATAATTGGAGAGTGTTATTCATTATAACAGTAGTGCAGCAGCTACAGCACGCTGGGAAGTATGGGCTTCACCAAACAACTAGCAGAAAGACGGAAAACGAACTTCTTCCCATGGAAAGCAAGAAAAACCCTGACAAAGCAACCTAAAGCACCGCTGGCTTTATGGGAATAATTCACACAGCTGGAATACATCTTTTAACCAATCGAGTTGCTCGTGTGAAACGATCCATCAAGGCCAATTCTGACGGATATTGACCAATTTGGCTTCTCTGTAATCATTTCAGTATTCTTCTTTAAAACCCTCATTCCAGCAGGTATCCGCTTTTCACAGAGACATCAATATGTTGAGAGTCAGGAGACCTGGAGGTATAGCAGGCATAATAGGCCGGAGCTTATCAAAGCACACGCTGTAGTGATCAGATCATGTGGTCGGGCCCATTAGCTTCCTCCTCAGTTGTACTTCAACATCAACCTTCACTAGATACTTTATGTAAGTGTCTGTTGTTTCATACAAGTCAAGGAAGGAAAGTAAATTAGTGTTTTTTATCTTCCCTCATCAGCTCCCAGCTGTTTATGCATGTGTGTGTCAGGAGGTTTTGAAAAACACTATCTCCTTTCAATCCTAGATTGCCTGCAACACAACAGAAATTGAACCAAATGATTTCAAGTTAAACAAATAATTAATAATAAAATAAATGCAATTAAAAATGACATTAAATGGAACTTCCTGAATAGCCAAACTATTATTTTGGCTGTGCAGAAGGAAAATATCTCCAACAAATTAAAGCACATACATTGGTTATCATTACTTTTCTTTTACTTCAATGAGGAAAATAGGGAAATAGGGCGGGTTTATATGATTACTCCCAAAAAAAGGTAGACTGCTACATATGTTTGGCCTACTCAAAGCTTAACTAAACCCCACATTAGCACGATAGCAATGTTTCTTACTCCGCTGCGACATGTGTTGATGAAGCATCGAGTTGTTAAATACTCAATTATTTGCTTATTAGTTAGCCAGCTGTCTTGCTAATTCCACCATGCTTTCATGCTACAGTTACAGAACATAAAAAGCACCACATGCTTTTAGGCTTTTCACTGCTGGTCTTTGTCTACATTAGCTTAACATGTAGACTGTAGACTGTTCTTAAATGACCATTCATGATAGCCGTTACCCTTTCAGTTAGTCTAATCACTGGCTTTAATAGCGAAAATTCACAAATATTTATACTGTGTTTTGTCAACATAACAAACCCTTTACAGCACTATTTCCTAAAGACAATCATAAAAATAGTCAGCATATTAGCAGTGATTAGCATAAGCTTATTGAAAGGGTTGAGATATGTTTGTGCTAGCGTTTAGCATTATCTCTAAGCATATTTATAATACAAATAGTGATAATGTTTTGCACTAAAATGCCAAGATTTGGGACCGAATCAGTCATTAACACTACAAAATATCCATATATATATATATTGGTTTGAGCTGAAAAAAGTTTTGGGGTTAAGTTACTCTTTAAGTTTTCTGGCTATTTTAGTAAATCACACTATATGGTGTTCCGGCACAACTTCACCTACTTGCAAGGTGCATGATAAAGGGAAGCAAACTGGAAGGATAAAATCTCCAGCAACACTTCTAGTAATGAAAGACTGTTAGCCCCACGGGTCTAAAACATGTCTCATAATTACGTTCGTCTCACACTGTTGCTGGAGCTTTTCTGTTGCTTTAGTTTTTCAATATCCTGTGTTATAGCACCTAGTGCAAAGTGTTACCAGAGTAGAAGTCTAACTGGGGACCCCAGACTTATACTGATATATGTTGTGGAGAGTTAGGTTTTTACTCAGAAGAAGACTTTTTTTAGTGTCTCAAATGAGAGCATCACACTATCTACACTCACATCTGAAGGTGCGTCATCAAATCTACACACCTCAACTCTCATCTTCTAACTACATTTGAAAAAATAATAAGAGTGGTCTGTCTGCAGACTGGAAGAGGGGGATAGTGTGAAGGGGGCTTTGAATTTGTAGCTGTGGCTGCTAGTGCGCTAATTACACCGTGCTTTCATGCTACACTGGTTACAGAAAATGAGCAAATTATTATTATGAAAATGATCGTTTGATTAATTAAACCGGTACTGGTGTATATAAACCTGTTCTCCTGCTTATATATGGCAGTCTTTCTTCTACACATTCCTCCCTCGGGATGCCACAGTACCTCTTAAATGGCCGAGTGAATAGCAGTAAATCCAGGACTGAGAGTGGCTTCTTTTTGGTGGCACAGAAAGTGCAAACACAGCATGGTGTTAAGAGCAGGGATTTCAGGCCGCACACCTTTTAAAGGGGAAAACAATTGAAGCTTTAGGACTTTTTTTTGTATGTTGGATGGACCGGGGTTCATCCAGGCTTTCAGACGTTCTGTAGCGTTTGTGAGCTGATGTTCATAGAAAAATACAAACATAGAAAGTGGTAGCTTTGTCCGCCTTTACCTGTGTGAACCTGCGTTACTTTTCCAGCTTCCTTTATATTTCATTTCCTGTCTCAGAGTCTTCAAGGAACGGCAGATAATAGCCGCGACTTCGGCTTTATGTTTTCTCCATTCTGTTTTTATCTCTCAGAGTTTTGTGTCTCTGTGTTGACAAAGCCTAACCGTCCTTGTTCTTTATCTTTTCCTCTGATTGAAGCCTCTTACTTTACTCTCTCTCTCTCTCCACTCAGAAGAGAATACAGTGGAGATCATCTTTGGAGAGGAGAGTGGCTCCTCAAACATGCATGAGAGGCAGAGAAATGACCGGGGGGCACGGAGAAAGAAAGGAAGAGCGTTTGAGATTAGATGGAGCAGAGGTTTCCAATTAGAAGAAATGCATTGTGCTGCGAATGAATGCATGGTGTGTATAATATGTGTGTGTGTGTGCGTGTGTGTGTGTGTGTGTGTGTGTGTGTGTGTGTGTGTGTGTGTGTGTGTGCGTGTGTGTGTGTCTTTCAGCTCATCTCTCTTCATTACGCCTCTGTCCTTCTCAAGTCACTTTAGTGGCCTCAAGTGGCGACTGGATTAAACTGTTGCATCTTTTTTTATTATTTATTTAATTTTAAGATATTCCATTCCTCAGAAATAAATGTTATTTCAATAAACTGCAACCGACTGGGATCTAGATATCTTTCCCTCACAGTGACATAAACATGTTGAGTTCCTGCTAAAGACTTTACAACATCAACATTTAATTAAAATGAACAAAACTGTGGGCTTTCAGTTAAAATAGATAAATAAATAGTTTTTGAATAGAGCAAACCATATGTTTTTGATAAGACAGGAGTTACTTTTTTTTAACCAAGGCTTGATTACCTCACAATCACTGTATACAGCTGGATTTGTAGTAGAATAAATGCAAATTTGTTAAGCGGAATGCACCACTAAATAAGTATGTAAACTTAATTTACGGCACTTCAGAACAGCATTTATAAAACCACAACATGTACTATGAAAAATCATGAAAATTGTGTTTTTTTTAATGTAGACAATGCATGAAATGAGATAAACCAGACACACTGTAATACAAAAAGAATGTGTTACTTGCTGTGAGGATCCCACAGATTATATTCTACTATGGAGGTTATTCTTTTGGCTAATCAACCTAGTTTCTTGCAGCATTCAGCAGCTGTTTTCAGCATAAAAAGCTCTGATAAATGTACTGCACCGTCATGTATTTAGTGACTATTTTTATCATATAACTAATCCGGAGGCTTTGTCGTGTAGAGGGGCATTTCCCTACAAAAGGTCATCGGGCACCTTGAGGTCATTTTGCCCCCAGGGCCCTCTAGTGGTTGAATCCGGCCATGATTTTCACAAACACACGGCTCAAAAGTTTGAATTTTTTGGTACAACAAAATCAGTTGCATGAAAAATAATTTGAATATATCTTCAGCGTTTGAAGTGCACCTGTCCCTTCCAGCAGTAGACTCAAACCTGCAGCATGAAGCGTTGATGTTTCATTTCTTCCCCTCCGTATCAGATCCCTCATTATGCTATATATCCGTTTTAAGTCCTCTTCAAAGTTCTTGTCACATTCTACCTCACACTGCTTTTTTTCTCCTCCTCCTTTTCCCTCTCTCTGCACTTTGAACATTTTATCAACCCTTGTCATTTGTCTTTTTTAGTTTTTTTTAACTGTATCTTTTCTCTACTCGAGGGAGTTATTCTATCCATCCAAACCAAGACTCCGAAGACTTGCTTTTAAATCTTTGACTGTGACTGCCTTCCTCTCAGACGGTTTGGATCTGAGCGTTTCATTCCTGTCTCATTTCGCCTCCCTGTCTCTTTCTCTTCCTCTCTTTTTCTCTCCTCCATTCTCATGAGTCTCAATCTCGTACCTTCCGTCTTTTTGCCACTTTGATCTTCCCCTGCCTCTGATAAGCAGCCTGTTTGGTGGGTGTAAGTGTGTGTATGTGTGTGTATTTTTAGGTATGTCTTCTTTGCATTAATTGGCCCTCCTGTATTTGGATCGCTCTCAACAGTATTTCTCGGCTTTGGAGGAAACGCTCTCATCCTGTTATCCTCTGGCTAAAAGAGATTTTTGCCCGGGGGCTTTTTTATAACACTGATCCCAGTTTTCTGACAGAGAGGAGTCAGTGGATGAGTTTCTGCTGGATGAATTATTTTCACGATACAGATTTTTAGATCATTAGAACTGTAGTAGAATAGTTATATAGGTCTCTGTAATTTATGCACATTAGTTTACACAGATTATCGTGTCAAACAAAGTTTTAATTAGTGTGGATTTTGTGAAGAACCTGGTTAGTTAGTTTATTTTTATTATTATCTTTAATAATAAGTTGTATTTGTTTTACTTTTTTACAATGTGATCCCCTGGTACAGAAGAACAAAACTCCAATAACTTTGACAAAGCAGCTGCTTTATAACTTGATGTGCCTTAGCTTTTGTTTTGGCATCAATTTCCACTGACACAGAGGTACACAGTCCTATAGCTAGCATCTTTACAAGGCCAGTTATTCTAAATATATATATATATCAAAGCCTTTTGAATAGTTAATGAGTTGTGTCAGTGTGAACTTGATAACTATTGGTCAGGGGAAGTGTAAAGGATGTAATCATCTGCTGACAAACCTATTTTGGTTTAATGTAATCATCCAGTTCATATTTGTTATTCTTTTTGGAGCCTTGGTGTCTGAATGTAGAACAGCAAAATCATTTTATGAGGAAAACCTTTTATTCTGACAGCGTTCTGTAAAGCTAGCTCTTCTTCAAATGTTCATTATTAGCAATGCATGAAAGTTTTCTCCCAAGAGGATGAACCATTTTTATTTAAATGGCCTTTCCTCTGATTTATGTCCATTTTTTAGCTCTTACAAAAGCTAAATCCTCAAAATGTTGTCCTTTTTTAACGTGTCAAATGATTTCTTTTAACAAACACAAGCATGACTTTCAACTTTTAGCCCTGTTTTTTTTTAAAATATATTTTTCATTTGAGCAGTAAATCGACCCAAAATAGACTGATATCTGATCTTTATCCCAGATAAGACCCTCAATAAAAAGGCCATGTTGGACCCACAGCAAGAAGAATGAAATAAAATAATAAGCATACTGAGGGTTTATGTTCATAAAGCCCTCAGCTCTCTGTGATTCCGGATAATTAAGTTTACCTACAAAGACTTTCAAAGACTTGAAAGCTCAAAAACACACAATGACACACAGCTTTATACCTCAAAAACCTTTTCCTGACGTGAGTAAAGTGACCTTGCGTTCAGCGTTGGCACTTTGTAAATCCTTACACACTGTTTGTACAGACCATGCTCAGCTGGGTTGAATGTGTTTCCTGTTTTAAACTCACCGCGGGTTTAAAGAAAGTTCATTGTTTTTCAGCGGCAAGATCACCTTGTCACTCCGGTGTGAGCATTCAGCTTTGAGGTTTTTCAGACGTTCAGCTTGCACTTGGTGTTTATTCACACCTTCCACTGAATGTGAAAGGGAAGGAGAGTTAATTAGTGAACAAACAAGACATACAAAGTCACAGCCTGTCAATTAGAGATGCATCAACGTGGCTCAGTGACAGGTGAATGATTTAACCTATTTTTAAATAAGCATTTGTCAGCGTAACAGTTACAACAAATATCGTCCATAACTCATGAAAGCCCATTGCTCACACTGACACGCCGTCTCTTAAGGGATGCGATGCTCGGAGGTATTTTAATACCTATAAATCATTGGAAAATCAATTTTAAGTGTGATAACCATAAATAAAATGATTATTGCACAGTTTATTTCCTTTCTCCCAATTTTCCCCTCTGTGTTGCGTGCTGTTATATTTCGTTTTCACTGCTGGTATCGGCTTGAATTTATTTTGTTTGTATTAGTTGTTGCTATGTTATTTTATGGTGTTGCATGTTTTCCAGCAGCAAATTCTTGAATTTGTAGAGAATAGTTCTTTGCACATAAAGCTTATTAATATAAGAAATGAGGCTGAGGCATGAAGGAAAACAAAGGCTCAGTCGGACTTTCTGGTGGGTATCGGACTGACACACACACACACACACACACACACACACACACACACACACACACACACACACACACACACACACACACACACACACACACACACACACACACACACACACACACACTGTTGCAGTGTCTGTTCTTTGTACAGCATGCTGAACCCTCTGCTCGCCCTTTTGCTTCACTTTGATGAGGGCACCGTCGCTGCACAATAGAACAGAAGGTGCAGAGGATAAAGCTTTTCTGGAGCAGGAGGGAAGAGGGGAGGAAGAAGGTGAAGTGAGCCTGAGAGAGAGAGAGAGAGAGAGAGAGAAAGAGAGAGAGATTGATGTATTGATGTATTGATGTTCACTGTGCAAACATTTTTCATCTCTAGCCCTTGTGCAACCCTTTAAAAAAAGTTGCTCTGATGGCAGAGCAGAAATGTCTCCCATTAAATGATCTATTAATATTATTTCCTACTATTCACTAATATTTAACCCAAATTCAGTCCTGATCATAACTGCCACTAAATGCACTTTTTGATATGTCAATGATTAGCAACATCACCAATTTTGATCCATTGCATCAAACACTGCATTGCTCCATAATACAAAAACAATGCCCGCAGTGGAAACCTGGATAAATAGCGTGTATTCAACGCAGTGGAAATGAGCAAAAACTACATTTCTGAAGCCAGAGCTCTATATTATAAAGCATGATTTTACAGTGCTATGGCCCTGGGATCAAACATCAGTTTTAATGGGTTTCAATTAAAATGGGGACATTTTTGTCCTTCAGGGTCATAATGTCGTTATTTTTGACTACACAGTTTTATTAGAGACTTATTATAAGAAGATTTAAGAGGTTGAGTATCAAAATTCAAAACTAAAGTCACATCCTTTCCACCTCACCCTTTATGCAATTTGCATTAACACAGCCAAAGTGATTTGAATTTAAAAAGCCAAAAATACTATTGCATAAAAATTGGAATAAAAACTAACAGCTCTACACCAAAGTTTGTTTTTGATCCAGTGGTGGTGAGGTCTGCTTAAAAATGTGTGCTTTCATAGTAAAAGTCTCCTATGATGGTTTCCTTTATAAAAAGGGTGTATTATATTGTCAGCATGACAGCAGTAAAAGAGAAAAGGGTGTTTTTTTGTTTTGTTTTTGAGGACGGTGCAAGAAGAAAAGTCAATATGTTGATCCAGCTGTGACATTTTCGTGATGCCATGTTTAGTGCCGGGCGAACAAAGAAATACAAATTGTCTTTATTTGTTTTTGAGCATAATAGGCCACCTTTCTGTTTGTATATATATATAAAAATATATATTGACTGCAACACACATATACATATATATATCCATCCATCCATCTTCCCGTAACCGCTAATCCAGTTAAGGGTCGCAGGGGTGCTGGAGCCGATCTCAGCTGTCAGTGGGCGAAGGCAGGGTTCACCCTGGACAGGTCGCCAGCCTATCACAGGGCACATATATATATATATATATATATATATATATATGTATATGTGTGTTGCAGTCAATTGGAATTTGGTAAAATGATCAAAACAATATATTTAAGGCACAAACTTCTAGTGCCAAACTTTGCACACACATCATTCTGTGCAAGGTTAAACATGGAAGTCACAAAAACAGTGTGTGTGCATGTATGCAATACATAACTTGCAAACACACTTTTTTGCCCACAAGGCCTTAATTGAAATGCAAGGAGCGGTTTGGCGGGAGAGCGACAGGCCTATTAAATATCGCTCTGTGTCAGACGAGGTTTGTTTTATCGCTCTGCTAAAACACAAACACTAAAACAACTGGCAGGCCCCGCTCTGGTCAAGGAAACCATTTCATCACCCGACGGCGGCCATATAGCAGGAGGAATTATGAGAGAGGTGTCGTGGTAGCCAGCAGCATGGGGAGAGAAAAAAAGAGGGGTGGAGGAGGAGGTGGTGTGACTTTCATAATGGAGGCGATGGCGATGCAGGAGCAGACGGAGGGTCGAGTCTTTCTGCGGCGGTAAAAATGAGAGAAAATGAAGGGTTTGAATTCTAAAATGAGGGTTCCATTATTTCACTAAATTAGGGTTTTGTAGTTAAAGTGAAAGTTATAACCCTTAATTATCTCTGGTTTCAAAATAGTAACATAAGAGATGATTGTACTTTTTAAATATTAAACAGTCAGCCTGGACTAGCTTTAAAGGAAAAGAGCTCTTTTTTCTCTCTTTTTTTTGTAGATGTTGGAATCATATTCATTACTCAATTTGACTTTTGCTTTTTTCTACATTCTAGATAAAATTCAGCAATCCCACTGGATAAAAGATACTTTTTTATACTACATTAATAGTTTGCGGTCAGAGGAACACGCCTTTGACCTTAGAAGGCTGTTTTGGTGAATTGCTTATTCACACATCCAGCAGACATGAAGCATCCTTTTGGATTTCTGGCCACTTTATAAATACAAGTCCAATATTTACTCTTCTTTATCAGCTGTTTTTAAGTTCTCCGTCAACTCCTGAGGAATATTCAGCGCTGCAGCTGCTACGCTGAACTTTCTTTGCCAACTAGTCATTAATATTTTGTGTCATTTGTTTGGTTTATTAGAGCATTTCTACTAAAACATGTGTATGCTGCATCTGGTAATAATTCTGGGCAGAGTGCGCCGGCCATAAATCCAAAACAACAAGTCTAAAGTGTTGATGAAAACTGCAGAGTCGACACCTTTCAGATTGCACAAAGTCATTTGTTAATATTTGAATAACGGTTGATGCAGCTTTACACTCACATTGTCAATTCTTTCCATGCAGTTTCCTTTCATGAGGCGATTAGTTGCATGTTTTTGTAAATATAAACAGAATTAACAAGACTGACATAAACAAAGTGTAATGGGAGAAACCATTGGAAAGGCTCCGGTGACTCTCAGCGGCCTGACGCTCACAGAGATCGGTTAAAAGCCTCCCCGCCCATGAGCACGATTTATCAAGCTCCCTCCATTCATCCCCAAAGGGAAACATTTAGCAAGAGTCTGTGATGTGTGAAGAGGTGAAGAGGAAGCACAGATAGATAAATCTATAATCACCCAAAGCAGTGGTTAGCCGGCTTTATCGGAAAAGCGATAGTGTGGCCAATTGGTTCCCTGTGCTGTAATGAACCTCTGTCTGCTGCTGGGTTTGTATTTCTGGCCTTTTGGTGCACTGAGGGGAAGAAATGTAGCATAGGGGACAAACTCACCCCAATGACGCTGACTCAGTGAGGACGTTTACATGCACAAAATGTTCCCGCTAAATTGTTGACATGGCTAATGAAAAAATTAATATTCTACTTATATATTTCTGTTAACTTGCTGTCTTGCATACTTGGATTTAAGCCGCCATGATGTACGTCCTACGCATAGACTGTATATAAGAAGTGGACGTAGTCACCATGATGTCACCCACTCGTTGTCGCCATCTTGTTTTTTTTACAACCAGAAGTAACACAAGAGTTTGGAGCTAAGTACAACCGGACCTCGAATAATTTCAGGCGACCAAAAATGTTACAATAAACATCAATGAGGTAAAAACTCACTGTGAAAGGGTTAAAGTTGCAGGATGAAACAACCGACAACTCCTAGACCGTACAACACCGTGGCAACGACCTGTCAATCACAAGGTAGCCCAGCCCTGAAGCATACACTGATTTATGATCTACTTTATTAAAATTGGACCATAATTTACTAAATGAGCATCATGCTGTATTGAAGAAGACTTGAAACTAGAGATTGAGACCATAAACTCATGTTTACAATGTTTACTGAGGGAATAAATCAAGAGAGAAGTAGAGTCATTTTCTCATAGACTTCTATACAACCAGAGGAGTCGCCCCCTGGTGGACAGGAGAGAATGCAAGTTTAAGGCACATTAACATATCATATTATTCAAACATCACATTTAAGAAGTCTGTAAGTAATCTAATGTTGAAGTTTCATGTTGATATATCTATTATTATTATTTTTATACCTGTAGTGTCTCCTCTAAAAAGACAAAATACTGCAGTGCTTCGTTTGTTGCCCTCATGTGATTCCCAATATAGATTCTCACAACTTTCACCTGAGCAGAGGTCTAATCAGCGAGAGGAAGTGAGAACACCTGTGTTACTGTGCCGGCCCTTTAAATAGACCTCCAGAGGGTATTTGGACTCTTCAAACACAGGTGTAACTAATCACATGACAGACTGCATTCAGAGTGATGGTGTTTAAAGGTTGGTTAAAGAAAAGAAAAACACAGAATAGCATAAATAGTGTGGTACCTGTAGAAGTTTAATTGATCATTTATGTGTGATTATTTGGGTTTTTAACAGGCTTTTATAGTCAAAGTGAGCTGGAAACTCTGGATTTATGGTCTTGCTGTGTGTTGTTTGCTGTTAAGGAAAGCAAGCAAATTAATTATTTACTTTGATCAATACAATTTGACACATTGTCGTTTATTCTGCATAATAACGGAACAAAACAGTAACAAAAACTAGCTGTTAAACCACTGGGAGCATTTTGGTAAACTACACTCAAACATACTTTCAAACTCAAACCACAATCTATTCCAAAACATGAACAAGTTTTTCTAGTTTTTGTTGTTGCCTAAACATAAAGTACTTCAAATGTACTTTTTTAAAAACCCAAACCATGATTTTTTTCCAAAACCTAACCAAGTAGTTTTGCTAACTCAATTAACAAAGTATTTCTTTAGTACTTTTTTAAACCAAAAACACATTATTTTGAACCAAACCATGAAGTTCTGTTGCCTAAACACAGCAAGGGCTTGCACATGCGTTTCTGTGAAAATTAACAACATTTCTGTAAGACATCATAAGAACCAGGAATACTTTCAGGAGATATGTTCGTTACAATTTCTTTATTATGTTAATTAAAACCATAACTTAAGTGACATTAAATGCAAACATGTTTTTGCAAATTGCTCTATGCATGACAAACCAATCAATTTGAAGTCCATTGACCTTTTAAATCTGATTAAGTTCTCTGTGAAAACATTTGACAGATAAAAACTGCAGTGAACCTCCTCCATCTCCTGTATTTCCTCTTTTTTTAAAATCTGTTTTCTGATTCTCTGTGGATCCACAGGGTGACAGCGGGTCAGTGCGGCACATCGACTACAGAACAGCATCCCTGAGGTTTGGCAGTGCTGCGCCGACTCAGCGTCTCTGAGGGAAAACCTAGACTCTCAGGGTCAAAGTGAATCAAACCTGAGGAGTCACTGTCTGTCCCGCCGCGACTGATAAAAGACTCAAACGCCACACACACCACAGCATCACAACACACAGCAGTACGGGAAAAAAATCATCACAATGTGTTCTTCACTGGTGCTTTGAGATAAATTGCCTCTGGAAAGCTGTTGGTGTTTCTGTAATCTGCTCCCAGTCTCAGACGGTACTTTTGAATTACCATTATCATTATATAATTGCCACTAATCTTACATTCTGATCTTTTTCTTTCTTTTATAACCTTTTGCAGTGTAATAAGTAATAATCTTTATGTTTTTTAATGACCTGACTGAGGTTCTTGCAATGACTATGCTGTTCTAATAATAAGGTTATTCCTTCTCTATGTAATTACCTACTCCCTGACCTGAAGTGTAGCACAGCTCCTACATCCCTATTATCATTCTGTACAGCGTTCTCATTTCATCCACAGACCATAGTAGTCCAGCTCACAGCTTAGAAGTGGTGGACTCCTTAAGAATCCTCATTTTAATGACACTTTAAAGGGAAAACATTTACATATTTGTGAGCAAAAGTGAGTTTAAATCAAGCCGTTAGTCTTGTTAACACAAAAATTTGCATTTCAGGTTCTCAGGTAGAATTAAGATTCCCGTTGTGACTGTGTATAGGATTGTTTTGCGACTTACATGATCCAAACATTTTCAATAACTTGTGGTAAAGTCCAAAAGTCAACATTTATTTTTTCCAAAATTCACATTAGCACGGTTTCTGCACAGAGTTGCCAGATGTACGATCATTATCGTATTTGTACAATCATTTTGCCCCTCAGCATGACGTACGGTAAACAATCCCAAAAGTGAAATAATATACAACAGTTTGACCATTTTGTTGTTTTTTGTCTGTGTGGTCTCATTTACATTAATTTCCAGATGAATCCTATGTCTGTTTTTTTTTTTACATCTCTTCTCATGTGACCTCTTTTCAGCCACTTATAGTTTCCAGATTTGTGATCTTGTAGAAACATTTTGTATTACTATGCTTTTACAAAAATGTTCAGTCTTATGGACACATATGCATCATAGCTCAGCTTGCTTTAAAAAAACCTAAACGAGGTGGGTAGTTTCGGTGGTTCAGACAAATTCCTTCAGAATACGATAGTTCTAAGTCTCATAGTTTAACATTTCCCACCTTGCGCTCCTGTTCCCATGGTTGCAAGTCATTTTAACACATAAAGTGACAGCACCACGTACGGTAATGTTTTGTTAAAAGGTGGTGATCAAGCTGAACTAACTCTTAATTCCGATTCACCGCAGATGAAAATAGAGCTAATTAGGTAAAAGTCAGTTTAGACCAATTCTTTTTGACACTTTCTTCACGAGGTCGTACTTTCACAGCTGAAAGTCAAGTGCTTAAAAAAACAGGACAATTCTTGGTTAAATGAATAAGCCCCTTCGGTGTTCCTTTGAGACGTTTTTATGTATTTAGCCATTAGTGAACTCCAGTTCTCCAGATGACCTCCATCATGGTGCCAGCCGGGTTGCTGGGAGACCTTTAAATAGCAGCTTCAGATACGTTGGAGTCAGATAGAGGGCACAACATTCGACCCTTCAGATTTTGACTTCTTCTGGTTTACACTTTAACATGGCAGCTGTTGTGGCGGCATCACGCATCAGTGCCAGCGTCGCTTTCGTCTGGCGACCAACAGATGCTAATAGGAAAAAAAAACAGTTGGGGGGGAGGGTTGGCATTTTCCTGAGCAGTGCAAAGGCAGTCACCTGAGGCAGGAACCGAGCCAGGCATTAGCTTCACGAGGACAGGTATATTAGAGGCAGCCAGCTAAATGGCAGCCTGTAAATGCGTTCAGACAGTGGCTTGAAATCAAGGAATTAATATATTATTGCTTATTAGAAACGCCATGTGTTGCAGCCCTCGGGGACTGAGGGCTCACATGCAGTGCGTGGTTTTTACGCTGTCAGCTTCTTTTTTTGTAAATGTGAGGACAATTTCAATGCCGGGGAGGGGAAACAGAAATTTGACCTCTTTCAGTGGTTGAAACCTGAAAAATATTCCAAATTAACATCTCAAATAGCTAATTTAATTGTTCCTCTAAGAGCAAAGACAGTACTTACGGAAATTTGTACATTAAGATCAGATTAATAAAAGCCATTCCAATGTGGTGTATCTCAAGTTCATTTTTAACCTTAAAACATAAAAAATCAAACCCAACCTGTTATAGTTTCAGATTATTCTGTGCATCCTCACAAACACTGGTTTCAAGCGTCGTGGGTTTGCTTGTTGAAGAAATTACAATATAGAGATTTCATAAAATTTCAACTGGATAATGTAGTTTCCCTAATTACAAATCACTAACCAGCCACCATCTCCTCTGATCTGTTCTGCAGCACAAAGGAGTTCCTCTGTCCAACAGTGGACCACATTCAGAAGGTGGCAGTTTGCATCTTAACTTAAATTTGACTTAGAGTCTCAGCATCTCAGAGCACTATGTTCGCCATTCAGAAGCTGAACACATGCATCATCCAAGGATGATTATAGTCTTATTTGTGACCCAAGTGTTAGCAATTTTTCCGACTGTGTTTAATGACAACTATGATATTTGAACTCGGTGTTCTATAAAATAATTACATTTTTATATTTAACATATGTTGTATTTTGAAGAAACAGTTGTTCTCAGCTGAAGTTGAACTACAGGTATTCATTAATAAGTCTGTCTTTGCAACAAATAATCATGAGCGTGTTGAGCTCAGATAAATCCCACCACTGAACTGCTCCCACTGAGGTCACCTTCACATCCTCAATGCACCAGGAGGGCAGGTCCTAATTACATTCACAGTGGTGGTAGCAAATAATATGAAAGCAACAGATTTGCCCTTCTCTTTTGTTTAGTTAAATCTGGCCTTTATGCTTCACACACAAACCACAGCTTAGACTCAGGCGTAGGTGGTGAGAAAGTTCCTCCGTGTGAGGTTATTTTAAAGTTTTCTAGAGTTAATTAGCACGTTTTAATGGTCTCTCATTAGCTTTCTTGGTCATTCAGGTCTCCAGCTTGTTTCCTATTAACCAACAACTTTGGATTTTGTTTTACACATTGATTGTCTGCAGGCTGCCTTCTTCAGTGCAAAGTTCAGCAAGAGAAAACAAAGCCTCTGAGTCCTTCGCACAACCCACACCTAACACGGATCAAAACAGCCTGTTGGGAGAGACAAATACAGATGAGTTTACCACACTGTTGTTGAGAAACTCTCCTATAGCTCCTTTCACACATACACTACAACCCTGAACTTATCTAGATATTAACCAGATTCACAAATATCTGAATCATGGCGGTGGACAGTAGGGAGGAGGTTAGATGGATGGGTAACTCAGGACTTTCACCCAGGAGACCGGTGTTTGTGTGAATCCATAAGTCAACATTGAGTTATTCAAAATTACATAGGCTATGTTAGAAGTAAAAAACATAGTTATTTAACCCACATTATGATAATTTCTTCCCAAAACCTAACCAAGTTTTTTGTTGCCTTAACCAAACGATAAATTGTTTCCGTGGTGGCGACGTGTTATTTTAACACATTAATTGCAACCAAAATGTAATGTTTTGCGTAAGCAGCATGTGACGCATGTTGGCCTTTCATAATGGCCACAATGTTTCATCTCATTTCATTTATTTTGGAAATGTTCAAGAAGCATGTGCTTAATTTTAAAAGAATAATAGCAATCCACAATGATAAGCCGCTGCTCAATTTATCTACGGAGCCGTGCAAGTCACTGCATTTTCCATATATTTCAGAACAAAAGCCCGATGTAAACAAATAAAGGGAAAGACGCTAGAGGGCTTTTATTTTGATACGGAAACAGAAAGTGTTGATTTTAAAATAAATACGCTCTGCAGACATAGACATAGAAACTACAGTAATGTTGCTGGTGTGATGTCAATATACTGACAAAATATATTTTTCTTTGAGATATCGTTGGATTACTTTCCTGTACCTTTCAAACATTTCAACACACTTAGTTAAACTCATTTACATGATTAAACTTAATTGCATTTGCAAAGACTTTCTTTTTTTGAGAAGTCACAGTTTATGTTGCAGATAACTAACTTATAACATTTCCTTTCAACCATTTTAAAAGTGAGTTCCAGCTCCCACAGACCGGCTGCAGATCCACATTTCCCTGTTGTTGTGTTAATGGTGTTGTTGCTGCATTCATTTACTGCATTTGAGTTTAAAACCAACAGTAGATGTCAGGAAAAGTGTGTCATCATCCTTCTGTCATCCTGTGTGATACCACCTAGTAAACAATCCAGAAACACAAGTATCACATGCTATAACAAACATTAAAACTGTAGCTGATTACACCTTTGAGCATGTTGGTACATACATTTGCACATTAAGTGAGGCAAAA
This sequence comes from Anoplopoma fimbria, assembly GCF_027596085.1. Taxonomy (NCBI): domain Eukaryota; kingdom Metazoa; phylum Chordata; class Actinopteri; order Perciformes; family Anoplopomatidae; genus Anoplopoma; species Anoplopoma fimbria. The sequence continues at coordinate 4,076,634 of NC_072472.1, read as the reverse complement.
ACAACAAGTCTGTAATATATTTAGATCACATATCCATGTATGCTATGTGAAGACACAAACAGCGTCAAAGAATATTTGCTCATGAATGCATTACTTAGCTTAATTAATGGTCTCATTAGAATAACTGGTTATATGTAACAGTGATTATGGCAGGACATTAGTCAGCTCAATTGCATCTTGTTTGTGGTTGTGAAGTAAATTGACCTACAGGAACATTAAGGACAAACACTGCAATCTGCAAGTTTTCTAATCAGGTTCCAGGACTTTAAGATGTATATATATATATATATATATATATAAAAAAAATATATATATATATATATATATATATATATATATATATATATATATATATATATATATACATACATTAATAACCAGACTGAAATGGGCTCCTTGGTGGAAACACAGCTTTAGATAACAAGCATGACTTTCTGTCTTTTAGACCACCACTAACATAGATGTGGAGTAAAACAAAGGGAATTGTAAAGGAGAGCAGGAGATGAGTCATATTAAGGCAAGAAGAAGAAGAATGTAAGGAGACAGGGAGGGACAGAACGAGAGTAGAAGAGGAGATAGGAGAGGTTGGAACTGACTGTCAAGGTATAAAGATGTAACTGTGGAGAAAAATGAGAGAAACAGCTGGAAGGAAGCTGGAGAAAACAAAACAACAGGCAAAGACGCTACGTGATGAAGATAAACAGGGTTTCCAAACCTGGAAACCCTGTTTTCAAGTCATGGAAAACACACAGAAAATTTCAAATGTCCAGGAAAATCTTGTGTTATCCTACAAAAAGATTTCAATATTCTTTTATTTCCCTTTAGCTAACGAATAACTACTAGTCTATCTCCTAGTATTCCCTAAAAACGGATAACATAGCTATCTGAAATGGCTAAGTCATGTTCGGGACCTCATTAGTGTTTGAATGGAGGTTTATAAATGAGAGTATTTTGAATACTATTGTGACTATTGAATTCAAAAGGCCGAAACTCATACTAGTAAACATATTAGTTAGTATCTGTAATACCAGCTAGATCATTACTGAAAATATCTTTTCTACGATCTGTAGAAAAACAGTGTAAACCCTGATGAAGTGTGTCGGAGTGTTTGTGTGTGTGTGTCGAGCCCTCGGTGGTATTTGAAGCACCGGGCGGCTGCAGGTTTCCTGTGTTCCAGTTGTCAAACCCTGCTGGGGCTGCTGGGTGAGAGAAGCATGGCGTAGCAGATGTAGCTGTGACTGTACGCTGCGTCTGTGTGTGTGTGTGTGTGTGTGTGTGTGTGTGTGTGTGTGTGTGTGTGTGTGTGTGTGTGTGTGTGTGTGTGTGTGTGTGTGTGTGTGTGTGTGTGTGGTAACTGTGAATGCATCCCCGCTGTATGTGTATAAGTGTGATGGCAATCTAGAAATAACATTTACATTCTTCTTTCACACACAAAATAATGTGTTATAGATATAATTATTATTATTATTAGGTAGGAGACAAAATAGAGGCGGACATGGGGATAGAGAGAGAGAGGGGTATGAAGAGAAATATTTTGATTGAACATACAGTATGTGACATATCTTCCAGAGGGCATGCGTATCTTGTTGCTACCAGGTGTTTATTTATATAGCACTTTTTTTGAATAAAGGTAAAAAGCACATAATTGTGATGAAAAAGTTTTTTCATAAGTATTTATTAACAATTCTTAGCAACAAATTCATGGTTATGCTAAGACGTTTACAGCACTTGGTTAAAGTTTGGTGCAAAGATTGTGGTCTTGGTTAAAAACTGACAAAGTTTACAGTGACTTTACTTAAAAATGATGAAAGTAAGTTGCACTTTAAGTACTTTAACTCAGGTGCTGTACTTAAAGTAAAACTTAAAAGCAGCTGAAATCGTCGTTTAAATGAGCTAAAGCTACGAAAAATAATGTGCCCTAATTCGTAGATATCCCATGAAATAATTTTGTAGTTATCCACAAAATCATGAATGAGGAAGTGTGTGTAGATGTGGAAGTGTACTTCAGGGTGTGTCAGTGCATCATGTGGTGGTAGACTTGTCATTTTCAAACAGAGAGGGCAGTGAAACAATGCTTTCCAGCTTTGTGTTCAAAGTCAAAACTTCATGTCATTACAGACACCTTTTTTCATCTAATCTCATCAAAAGTGCCACATTAAGCACGAATTACGCAGAGTTTTCGTTGAACTGTTTCCTTATACATTTTGGCAGCACACTTTCATGTTGTGGTTGAAAAAAGTGGAGCTGCTTCTAATAAGAATAAGAAATCTTTTCATCCCACAACAAAAAATGCAGCACAAACGAATAAACAAAAAGTTATCCAAGGCTTTATAGAGTTTCCATCAGTAGGAAAGAATTTAAACGTGCAATCTGGTACAAGTACAAATTACAGCACAGGTGGCCGATCCTTTTGTTCCACAGGTTTGACATTGTTTAAGCACGTTGCTGTAAAGGTGACCAGGTAACATGAATGTGACACAATCAAATTTAATATGTAGTCTTCAACCAGGGGAAGGATGCTTAGTTCACAGCTGTAAAAGCACCAAAATGCACCAAGAAACAAAATACTCTGTAGAGAGAAGCAGACTGACAGGTACAATGCGCGTGGGCATACATGTGCTCCTGACACATCTGACTGTGTCCAGGTGTTGTGCTAAAATCCCACATTGTGTATTCCTGTGTGTGTTTGGGATAAACAGAGGGAGGGTAGAGGGAGTTTTTTCTCCCTTTAGTGGCTCGTCCAGGCAGAGCTGACTAGCCAGGTGTTGACAGTCGTCCTCCTCTTACCGTCTTTCTGCCTTCCTGACTGCTCACTAACAGCTGCTCCATGACAGACACTTTCCCTTCGTCTCTCTCTCTCTCTCTCGCTCTTCCTTTCTTCAAACTTTCGTACCTTTACACCTCCTTTAAGGTCGTTCACTAGTTGTGTCTCATTCAAGGTTCTCCATGAAGTTGCTGTAATTTAGCAGTAGGCTTCTAAGACTCAGATAAACAAAGTAAAAGACAAAGATAAACGGACTTGTTGTGACGTCCTTGGAAGGAAAGAATGAAGCAAAGTTAACCTGACAACAATGGATTTGACTGTGCAAAAAACTTGGCTGATGCAAAATAGTTGGACTTCCGAGTGGAGTGTAGCATTCGGATGATAATACCCAGATCTTCAGTCAAACGTCTGCAGCAACGGCCCAAGAGAGAAGCTATAAGTGCATTTACAACCTTTAAGAACTAATGATTAAAATTAGAGATAATTATGTGTATTTGTACTGGGAAGTTGATTTACAAACGTTTCTTTCTCAATGAAGTCAATGGGACGGGGACGGAAGACGGAAACTGTAATTCCATTGTTCCACTATGTCAGATTTTCTATAAATCCTGGCTCTCTTCCTGGTCCATCCTGATTGGCCTTCCTTCTAAATGGCTCCTTCTCCAATACAAAGTACTTCAAGTCTTTCCTTTCTTACCGCCCTCTCTCCTTCAGCCTCTTTAAATGCCTTCTTCTACCTTCTGCCTCCATTTCATCCTTTCCCTCCCTCTAGCTTTCATTCGTCTTCCTCCTTCATCCATCCATCACTCTCCTTTTCGTTCTTCCTTCCCACCTTCCTAACTTCAATCCCTTTTTCCTGCACAAGCCATCCTTCTTTCCTAATTCTCCCTCTTGCAAACTTACTTCCTGTTCATTTATTCTTCCCTCCCTCCTTATTTCCTTCCTCTTCTCCTCTCGTTTCCTATAAATCCCCTACCTCCAATCCTTCCTTGCTCCTCATCCCTATTCCTTTTTTCTCTCCCACCCTCACTATCTGTACTTCTTTCTTTCCTTCTTCACTCCTCTCCCTGCCGTCCTCCCTCTTCATTTACAGCTTCCTCTGGGGCTTCATTTTTAGTATTCTTCTTCCTCACCCCTGTCATCTTCTTCAAATAGAAATAAGGGGAGGAGAGGGGAGGGAAATGAGACAGCGAGGGGATAGAGAGAGAGGTTGGGATGACTGTGATTAAGCCATTAAAACAGTAGGCTAATTGAATTGACAAGCTAAGTAATTGTCTCTATTTGTTCCCATCCATTATTCAGCTCTTGACTGCTGCTATGACAGCAGCCTGATGCTTATTATAAGTCTGCATGTGTGTTTTGTGTGTGTGTGTTTACACTGTGTGTGTAATTACTAGTACTTTGAATTCGCCTGGCATGAATCATACACGGAAAACGAGAAACTCAAGGGGATGTTTTCATTTGGCAAGGATTTGCTTACAAATCATTTTAAAAGGTAATACTATGTATTGTTTGTACGTTTGTTTCTGTTGCCCCCAGCTGTCCAAAAAAATATTGCAGCTTTAACAATTTACTAAAGGTCGACTCCATTTGCGTTCTTTTCAAATTGGTCGCCAGTAGAATAAAATGGAAATGCCCACCTAGCCATTAGCAAAAAGCTAATCTCTCCATCTTTACAAAGCCTTCTTAAGATAAGATAAGAGATAAGATAATCTTTATTAGTCTCCGGGGAAATGCAGGTTTACAGCAGCATAGAGTTAAAGTGCACACAAGAGACATAGTAAAGAAAGACTAAAAAAAAAAAATGAAAACACAACTATTGGTTATTTTATTATATGCATGGGTTTGTATAAATAAAGTGTGGTCAGGTAGTCAGGTATTCTCACCAATAAGCAGAACAATGTTTCTTTCAGAAAAGTTTTCCTTTCAGAAAAGCCTTGCTTCTTGATTCCAGTCACACTCAATCTGTAATCCCAGCGTGCACAAACAATCAGAAAAAGCTTTGCCTCTTCCATACCTCCAGCTGCCAATAATGAGTGACACTGAGCAGAATTCTGGCAGCTGATTGGCTGTTTTTTCTTCTGCAAACTCATCATCTGAAGCCCCCTCACTGCTACACCGTGGGCACAGCCAAGGCTAGCAAGTACACCAACAATAGCTGGCAGGTGTAGCCTCGTGGAGAAGCCAATTGTTTATAGCGAGACGGCTTAGTGAGAATAAAGCAGATGCACACAAACACACAAAGTCTCTCTGATGTGATTATTCTCGTGTGCAGGTGTTGAGAGGGAGAACATGGGTAAATCAGAGAATTAAAACTAATGCAGAAAGAAACAAACATTTTCAACTTAACTTTTAAACTCTCATAAAAGTCAATGCGTTACGGGATTGATGTTTAATGACAGAACAATTCAATTAATATCTTTAGGTGAAAAAAAAGAGTGTTGTTCATGCATCTGTATCAAAAGGACCTCTGATACAGCCTTAAATGCTGAATACACAAATAGTCTTTGTAACAGTAACAAGAGTAAATGTCATTAATCACTTCCACCTGTGTGGAAGATAAAGGAAAATAAAGACAACACAATAAATATGAATGAATGTATGTCCCGTTTTAAAAAAAACTAAACAAAATATTTATATAAATATTTAAAGTGTGTTCTACTATGAGCTAGAGATGCTACCTATCAATCAGGTAATCCTTTTAAGTTCTTTTTAAAAGCAAAAATGCATCAAACATTTTGATTCTTTAGGTTCTGAAATTTGATAACTTGCAGTGAACTGATTGTGTTTGGTGTGTTGATCGAACAAAACAAGACATTTATATATATATATATATATATGTGTGTAAACTGATTAGAACCAGTTGTTGGCACTTCATCAACTGAATGAGAACATGTGTGTTTTTAACTTTAGTGTGTGATTGAGAGAGAAACCAGTATTCCCATCAACCACACGGTTTAATGACCATCAGCACTCACTTCAGATTCTGGTCCCACAGCTCTAACACTATTATCATTTTTAATCCAGTCGTTGGCATTCAGCTGCCGACTCTCTCCTTGCTGTTCTGTCGGTGTAACGGGAGAGCTCTCACTTCTGCTCGAGTACTCAGGATGGAGTAGTTAACGGAGACCCGTGATGAGGAGGACACACACAGTAGACGGAGAGCTAACATATCAGGGCTCAGAGTCTTCCATGCTGTTTACATTATGTTGCTATGGTGATGAAAATAGATTAAAAACTAAGTAGATCAAATGAACTTGATGATGATAGGTCTCCACATGTGATTAAGTAAGATTAACTATATTATGACAATGTGCAGTAATGTGTGAGCTATAAGTGAGAATTTAAATACGTTAAGGATAAGGACCATGTCTATATGAATGCACTGTAAGTTAAATTTCCTTTTTTTTAATTTAGACTTTACTGTTTTTGATCATCATATTGAGAAGTTGTTATCAATTATTACAATCGCCAAGAGGGTTATGTTTGGTTTGTGTGTTTGTTATCTCATACAAAGGCTTATAAATACCACGACATTTCCAAAAAACCTCCCAAATGTACTTCAAATGAGCCATATATGTCTCTGGTAGCAGCTGCGACCTGTCAATCACATGGTAGCTCCGCCCTTCACGCATAACCTGCTTTATGGTCTATTTTACTCTAAAAGGGAACTATAAATGATTAAATGAACATCATGCTGTATTCATTACTGAGGTAATAAATCAAGTGAGCAGTAGAGTCATTTTCTCATAGAAGCTGCCGCCTGTGTTGTACAGGTGAATAGTAGACAAAGGTTTCTGGGAAAGGCATACGAGCTGAAGAAGCATTTAAAACTGTTGTTGTGTGTTTTGCAAATGAAGAATGAAAAAACGTGAATGAACTTGAGTTCTCTGGCCGGACTACTCTGTCATCCATTCCTTCAGCAGAGGTCAGAGGTCACAGTCAGCTAAAGAGAAGCAGCTCTGGGGGTAACCGGGACTCTGAATTTACACTCAAGGACACATCGGCAAAAATGGATATTTGCGACACCGGGTCACTGATCTCTACGCTGCCATGAAGCTTCATATCACACAACTGACCACAGTGATAAACACACATTTATCTTAATTCTGAATATGATCTGTGAAAAAGCAGTTTTCTTTGGGAAACTATATAATCAAAAATATATATAATGGTAAACTAAGTTATGGTCGATTCTGTGTTATTATAGAGATGCAGCCTGAAGGTTTTCCTTGTGCATGATACAAACAGTACGGGGACCCTTTTTAGCAATACTAGTAGTCAAAACCGCCACAGTGGGACTTTTAGGTTCAACTGATTTAAATAAAAGGCAAAAATGAAACAATATATACTATTTATGTCATCCTATGGAAGGTTTTCCAACACATCCTTTCTGTTCGGTGCCAAGCAGCAGATGAAGATCAGGTTCCTGCTTAAGCTTTGGTAAAAAATCACATCCGACTAATTAGTCCTGGATTGGAGCCAAACTCAGTATGCCATCTGCAGTCCTGTCACGGAGAACATGGTGCTGAATGTTTCCTGACCCTTTTCCTGCGCCGACTGAAACAAGCCCCCCCAACGTGTTCCAGATTTATGACCGCCTCAATACTTTCTGGCCACGTGGTTTCCCCCCACCGCCGTGATAAATGGCTGCCTTTCGATGTCCTGGAGTTCGGTAAAAGGCAAGCAGAAATCACGTGTGGGGGAAAGGGCACTTGGGAGTGGTGTTTTCATCTGTTTCTGGGGGAGAGCTTTGTAGCAAGGTGAAGGCCACAAAAAAAGAGGGAGACGAGATGGTGGAGGAGGTGAAATCGACGATGGTGGAGAAGAAGAGGAGATCTTGCTGTAGGTTATAATGTGAATATAAAAGGAGGAGTGGATGGAGAGTAAAAAGAAAAAAGAAACAAGGAGAGGGAAAGGCAGGAAAGAGGAGGTAGAGAAATATACGAGGTGGTTGAGGTATTGAAGCAGAAACGTAAGTCGGGCCGGTGACTCGGATTTTGGGCCTCCTGGATGTAGGAATATAAATGCTAATTCAGTAAACAGGAGTCTACATCTTCTCTGAACAACTGAGACTCAGACAGACAAAGGCAGATCCATGCAAAGACGCACTTTGCATTTACCCAGAATGCACCCCCTCTATCTACATGTGGTGTATTTTGGGGGGAAATTCACTTTACCGTTGGATTCAGTCTACTTCAAAAAATGTCCCAGGTGCTTCTTTCCGACATTCGTTTTTTGAAAAATCCTCTGTTGGAATAAGCTTTCTGGAAGCTATATTTCCACTGCAGTTGAGACATGAGATTAAGTTCATCTAAGGCGTGAAGCGGCGGCGGCGTTGGTGTTGGTGTAAACAGCATTACGATTCACCTCTCCCTCTCTCTTTTTGCAGCGCTCCACGGCTTTCTGGGTAATTCCATCTTCTGGGGGCAACAGCGTGGGGTACCTGCCGTGGAGCGACTAGTGAGCTTACACGGCTATGGGCAGATAGTGTGGCGCCGCATGTTGCATAAACGTAGGGGGGCAAGAAATGATCTGTTTCAGTGGGAAAGAAGTTCAGAGAACTGAAATGATTAGACTGGCAGGGAAGGAATGGACATGCTAAACACAGGTGGAGCAGAGCACAGTGCATGACTGTAAAATAATGTCTTCACAGGACTATTTTTTATAATGTATTTGTATCTGAAATTGTTTGGGTTCTTTTGCATAAGTTCTCTGTGGATGTTCTGATATTTCAACACTTTGAGGTGAAACTGATTCACCAAACAGAAAGAGAGGATGAAGAAAGTTTTTCCAATAACCTGCACACTGAAACAGTCACAATTGAATACAATGTACATTTTAACAAGGTATAAAGTATACGATTACAAAATGTGATTGATTTTTGAATGTGCTGTTTATGGGCACTGCTGTCCGACAACACAATGCACAATGTAAATGTAGGTCACAAAAAAAAAACAGGACAATAGCTGTGTTTCCCTTCACATATGTTAAGCACATTTTGAAGTGTCACCTTAGAAAAGCTGTATGGAAACACCAAAATTCGCTTAAAATGTCTTTTGTCAATTGTGGAGGTTTTTGCATTTGTTGAAAAAGAGCTAACGTGCTAAATTGATTATGGAAATGTCTTCGCTAAATAAAGTCTGACATAGCGAACATATAAATCACATCCCATAACGCACAAATGATTGCAACGTGAAACTTGTCAAATACTGACAAGAAGGAGCAATTAAAACTTGCCTAATTGAAACGAATTCCTGAAACAAATTCATTTCATTGTTATATTTATACTTGTATATATAAGTAAAATGTTTATGCCTCCCTATCCTACTTTGCTGTCCTTGTTTTCTGTTTTTTATTTGTCTATTTCTATGTATGTATACACCGAAACAACGGAAAACCGAAGTCAAATTCCTTGTATGCGTACGAAAAATTAGGTGACACAGTAGCATGACATACTTAACACTAGCATGACATTGCTTCTGATTGTTGCAGCTGCTGCTTGGACTCACATACTAAAACAAATGCCTCTCGTCACATGGAAGGGAACAAGCTGGAGCATTAAAAAGCTGCAGGAACACAGAAGTAATCAAGGAAATTGGCTTCAGGTTGAGCTGGCTGTGGTCGGGTAGCAGTGGATGGATCTGCCACTCCACCTCACGGACACAAATCACAAAACTCCCTGGAATGCTGAAATATTGATTGCTTTAAAAGGAATGCATGCAATTTAGCAACTGCAAGGAAAACATTTCATCAGGTTACACAAACACGGATCAAACCCGTTTCTCCTCATATACAAAAGAAACCACAACCTCACTGCCCAAGGTTCAAACATATTATATGGTGGGAAAACAGTGTTGGTAGTTTTCTCACCTGCCACAGATGAGCTATAAATATAATGTGATAACATTAAGCTGAACTACTGTACAGTATGGTCATTTATTTCCAGGACCTTTTTCTCACAGAGGACATTTTGACAAGCACAGGTGCTGCTAACAATGTTGGTAATGGCATTCTGGTTCACTGACATGACTGACACACCATAATGTAAAGGAGAAATCATTAATGTTATTAGTAACACCCGTCAAAGTGTCACAACTGCTGTTCACACATAAGCTGCAGTTGATTCATTTCAGATTCAGGGTTGGAAACAGGAGACAACCTGTGGTTCTGAAAAGTGAAGCCAATGAAGAAGTGCTTTAAACATGCATTCTCTCTACTGTCCATCAGGGGGCGACTCCTCTGATTGTATAGAAGTCTGTGAGAAAATGACTCTACTTAAGAGTACTACTTAATAAATTAAACATATATATACAAAAAAAGGAACAGAAATAAAAATCTTTAGTGTCAATAATCATATTTTTCTACAAAAAGAGTAAATAATTAGCCAAAAGTAACTGAAGTAACAGAGCATCTTTAAAAATTGAGGAGACGTAACTACACACACATACACAAACACACAAACACACACATACACGCACACAGTTAAATTCATCGGAGGCTTAAGGTTCAACATACCTGATCCCATCTATAACCTTAACCAAAGCTCAATTACAATTCAAGAGTTGTGTCTCTCAAAAGGCAGGCCACACACACACACACACACACACACACACACACACACACACACACACACACACACACACACACACACACACACACACACACACACACACACACACACACACACACACACACACACAGAACACATAGCAGCGTAAGAATAGGCTTTTATACATCGGAGAGTATTTTGTGCCGTCAAGCATTCCCTGTCAAGTCGTCACTCCTCCAACAAGCCGCAGAACTGTTTCATCATAACACTTTCAAAGGAGTCAAAATAATTGCTGAGGACAAGAAAAAGAGAAAGACCGAGAGGGAGAGAGAGAGAGAGACACACACATAAGAAGAGAGAATAACTGTATGAATAAATCCACTCATAAACCCCCTACAGTGTAATCGTTAGTGATCCACAAATAAACATATCACAAATTACAGTTCAGTGTATTTTTCCATTTCAGGATGTAACATTAACCTCCAGCAAATCTGCATTGTTTAAAAAATGGTGGAACGGTTGTCAAGAGTCAATCACCATGGCTATAAGTGACATTAGTGTTAGAATATTAGGGTAAGCCAACAAGAGTCCAATTACATAACTTTGCATAATAATTAGCCATATGCTTCTGTAGGAGTGTATGTATTCTCGGAGCAATGGGGTTTTGGAATAATGGGCAGTCCAAAAAGTGACATGGCGTCTTTGTCTTGGCGGTTCTGTTATTGTAACAATTGTACAACAGCCGTCGCACCTTGAAAAATAGCCGCTTGGGAGCACTTGCAAACGCTGCAATTAAACGGCCCCTTAAATTTCTTTATGGTTATGTTTAGTGCTCGATTCATTTCAGGGGGAGATCGTGATTTGGTTTAATACATGAAAGTAACTTGAAGCACAAGACGTGATGTGTTTACTTTATGAAAATGGAACAAAAAACACTTTTTGTTATTGTTTTCCCACCATTTTTGGCTAGTGTGTGGCACATAAATGTAGTACTTCCTACTATAGAAAAGATTTGATCTCTGAACATTATCCATTTAACTTGAAACGTTTTTGTAGACATGTTTGCTGGATTGACAGTTATCTGTTTTATAAAAAGTCTCTCCAGGAGAAATGTCAATGGAATTATTTATGACTCCCAGATTTTCAGATTTTCTGAGCGTTGATGCCCTGAGAAAAAACTCTGACAGGAAATTGCAGATTTCTGGCGCCCCCATGGGTGATGTCTACTCAAACCACTGGAAAGAAAGTTGCCTAATTTTTCTTCCTGGAACTACATCTCTGGCCCACTTTGATGTCCCTATGTTAAATATTGAATGTACATCCATATTTCACTAGCCGGGCCCCAGAACAAGACTGAGGGCGGGATGATAAACATTGCCAGGGAATTTCACTTCTCTAATTGCCCAGAGTTAATCTCTCTCCCTCTGCATAGTGCCTTGACCTGTAGTAATGGAGCGGCTGGAGTCCCACGGTAAATATAAACAGGAGGGACGGAGGAAAGAAATACACAATACTGTCAAACATTTTAATCAAGTTCAACTTTAAAAGAACTGCTTTTTATGTGCCTTAAAATGTGAATTAATGGAGGTCTAAGTATTGAATACGATGTGTTTTTTTAATGTATCCTCATACAATGGTTGATATGATGTCTTACATAAAAAAGTTACTCTTTCTTTGCGTTTTTCTACGAAAGTAAAGCAACATGTATCAATTCCTGCTCGTCACATGCATAGAGTCTTTTAGAAATAAACCTCTGTCTTCACAGGAAACAAATATTTTGTTTGTTTGTTTGTTTGTCAGGTCTTCATTTGCCACTAGTCAGAATGTATATAACTCCCAGGTATATAAGACACATGTGTGGTTAGTAAGAGAAATGGATTTTAACCCTAATCATGGTTTGGATGGTTTTCATTGTTATCAAAGAAAATGGTAATGACTTGGCTCCACAAAATGTTTTTTTCAAATCAGTATCAAATAACTAAGTACAAACAATAAACAAGAATAGTCAGATTTTGACAAAAAGAACATTGTGAGCCTTATCCTTTTTTAAGTTTAAACATATGATCAAACATTGTTTTATTTCACTCATTCCCATTCTGATATATGACAGTGAAACAGTATGAGGGGTAATAAAAGAGGCAAAAGGGAACAAGAGGATTATAACCAGAGCAAGAACACCTTCAGGAGCTGACTGCGGATATTTGTCTAATTCCATTGGACGCTGGGGCAAAGCTCTCTATTTAAACACCTCAGAGTGCTAATGATGTTTGCATAATTAAGAATATTAAGTGGGACCTGTAACACATGCAGCTTATACCTCTGAAGCTTGGGAAGGAACACTGCACTGCAAAAAATGTCCATTTTAATAAGCATTACAACCAACCCATCCATAACAAATGACATGCTAGAAGTCAGTTTTCTTTGGAAACACAACAGGCCTTCGTATATATTTTGCAGTAAATAGAATTACATTATTTTCAAGATATGGATCCGTTATGCATCCCTGTCAGACCTGGCAGCATTTGACTGCAGTTTCACAGGGGTCTCCTCATCTATATTCATGTAAATGCTTTAAAGATTTAAAACGATGAATAATATCCTTCTGAATACTAATCACCGGGCCTCTCAAAGCTGCTTCACTCAGTTTAAAAAAAAAAAAATGGAAAGACTTAATGTACTGTCCAGTAAATTCATGTTTTAGCTTATTAGATTAATTACTGATACATTTTGATGAGTTTCGCTCCGACAGATCGACCGATGATGCATGAATATTCATCTCTTCTCTGGTACAGAAATATCCTCCTGTGGTGGTTTTTATGTTTAAATCATGACTTGGAATGAGAGGAAAAATACGATTGACTACATGGTGGTCTCTGTCGCCGGTTCCCATGGCAACTTTAGAGGTCAGTGTTGATGCACTTTGAAAGCTTTGGTACATGAACGCTGAAGGATCATCTGCAAAGAGGATGACTGTAAATTTGAAAATGAACTTTATCTTGGTGTGTGTTCTTCTGTCTCTCTCTCTCTCTCTCAGCTCTGCTCTAATCTCTCACTGAAGTCAGGTTTCTAATGTATGCGGCCAGCCTGAGTGACACAAAGAGAGCTCATCATTTTATATCGTTTGTCTTCCTGTGTAGTTCAGTAGGATATTTAATAAGCGGTGGGACGCATGCAGCCGGCAGTCTTTCCCTACTGACAGAAAGGAAACTTGGGTAACTGTCCACTGCATGAATCACTGGGGAGGTCTTCTATTTCATTGATTATTGAGCAAAATCAAGTTTTTCTGATTTTTGCTGTTAAACTGGGTCACTACAACTACAAAATAAGAAAAAAAGGAAAATGGAAAATATTACAATCATAAAAGATGTAATCTCAATAATTATATTCTCCTTAGAATTAAAAGCATTTTAATTAAAGACTTTAAATGTCTTTAATTCTAACTCCTTTTCTTTCCAAAACTAGAAGTCGTTAAATCTAAAATCTTCATTTTAATCTGTTCTGTTCATCTCGTAATGTGCTGTGATGTTAAATGCGATTTTGTAAGTTATCCTCATAAAACGGATTTGTATGATATCTCACGAAAAAGTTATACATCATTTTTTGTGCGTTTTCCTACGAAAGTCGAGCAGTAAGTGTCAATTTCTCATAACATGCATACAATCTTTTCAAAATAAATGTCTGTGTTCTCAGGAAACAACTTAATGAAAATAATAACAAAATGTATTTGTTAGGTTTGGGAAAAGATTGTGGTTTGGGTCAAAAAATTTAGCAAGTGGTGTTGCATAAGTACGGAAGTTACGTGAAAAATGGATTGACCTGTTGTTTCACGCACTGCTTGAACAACGATCTCTTGCAGGAAAGACTGTGGAACATTTTGTGATTTTAATACTTCCTGGTTAATAATTGAGTGGATTAGATTGGATTTGCTTTCGTGGGATATCTACGAATAACAGTACATACATTTTTTAGTAGGTATAGCCACAAACGCTTTATAACAACAGTTTGTGCAGTGTGGCAGGTTTAAAGAAGGGACTTTAGATGATCCTGGCTGTGATGAGGTGGTGCTACCAGGTTTCTTTTACGAGTCCAGCCCTCAGGCCTCTCTGTCATGGCTGTCTACAGCTTTATGGAAGCCCAACAGGCTCATCCAGAGGTCGTTATGGATGTCGTATAGGAACTCCTTCACCCCCCCGAGGACACAAAGTGGATGGTGAGAGAAGGCAAGTGTGAAACATAGAAAGAGAGAATGTGTGTGTGCGTGTTGTCTTCATGCCAGAACGGATGAGGCTCTCGCTCGGAGACAGTGGCGCAGGATGTAATGCTCTCTTTCCATCACCTGAGGGCTAAACCTCTGAGGACAAGTGTGTGTGTGTGTGTGTGTGTGTGTGTGTGTGTGTGTATGTGTGTGTGTGTGTTCCTACCCCGAAGCCAAAGCCTTGTATCCTGACAGATGTCTCTGTCTCACCTGCTTCCCCGCAATGCCGTCGTTCTCAGACAGCCGTTGAAATCTTTGTTTGACCTCTCTGGGGTTAATAGAAGGAAACCGAAAGCGTATTCAAAAAGACAGGAGGCGCGTGAAGCTGGAGCGAGATGTATGATGGATGTGAACCTGCTTGTCAGAAGTCGTTGTCTCGCTCTGATGAAAGCGTACGTCTTCCTTGTGCAGGTGCAGACGTCCGTTTGCCAGAACAATGTTGAGTATGCAGAAGTATGTGTGATCCAGAGAAGTACACTTCTCACAGTAAGTGGAGGTATTTCAGCAGAACACATGAATCCACAGCTGTTGGCTTTTAGGTGTGAAATCATTTGAACACACACTGAAAAAACATGAAAAATAAACCCTTAACACACCAGGGGCATGCTAGCATTATGCATGTCTTTGTATTTCTTTGAACTTTTGTTTTCGCCATGAATATTTTCACACAGAACACGAATATTACAGGTTTTGCAACGCAGCTTAAGGCATCAACCAATCATGTTTTGTGGAGCAAAGATATTCAAAACTTACATGTTCGGACCAATACAGCAAACTTTATTACTCCTTTCAAACCTGACAAAGGCAGCTTAGACCAGATCCATTCCTTTCGTACTTACCTTTCACAATAAAAGCCCTAGACATACAGTCGACACTGCAAAACTCTAATTCATTCTGACTGTTTTGCTAAAGGATATCTCAATTAAGTGGGAGTCCAATTCCTGCGCAAATTTATTCAAACATTTTAATGAAAAAGTGTTGCAAATTTCCCCCTCTGCCGGTATGGATAGTTATTTATTTTTATTTAGCATTTTTACAGATTTTTCATGAAAGATTGACATGTGGTCTAATTGGAAGATACTTGGGAAGTTCATTTTCTCTGCATAGAATAAGAAAATCCCTTGCATCATTACATTTTTTGTCAATTTGTTTCTAGCTGTAAATTATTGAACATTTCTTTCATCCACAGAGTTTGGGATGGCGGTGACGGTGATTGAGTATTAACCCTAATTTTACAAAATCTATCCTACAGTATGAATATTTCTGATGCAAAAAAATGTGTATCCGTCACGCCCCCGCTGTGTAAATGAGTGCATATTATATCCTATAATATAGCAGTGCATATTGAGGAGTTTCGTTCATTTTTCCTCTGCTCCAGTAATATCTTAAGACTCGACGTGAATGGACAGGCTGAGGATTTTTCTAGTTATGAAATGAGGCTTTGAGAATATTTCTCTCAATACTGATCTTATCCTCTTCCTCTATTCACTTTTCATCCCCATCTCTCCTCAATGTTTAGCCACACAAGGAGACAGAGAAGTAGAAGAAGACGAAGACGAAGACGAAGACGAAGACGAAGACGAAGACGAAGCCTTTCAGTGACACAGAGCCCCCCAGGTTAGTTTCTGTGTGACAGTCCCTCACTGTCAGAGCTGCTGCTGCTGCTGCTGCCCTGGGATTTAGCAGGATGGAGGCCAGTTTGCAGCTGACAGCTGTTTGCGCTGCCGTTCACCTCCAGCTGGATGGATTTGCGCGGCCTAGACTGTTAGTTAGTCAGTTAAATGAAGCCCTGGAGGAGTGTGAATGAGCTCGCCTGCAGCAGCGGCACTCCAAAGCAGCCAAGAGAGGAAAGTTATCCTCCATTCAGAGAGTGAACACAGATAGAGACACTTCCTGCTGTCACCTCTTGGATAATGCAGGTGAAGGGAAGCACAGAGACCTGGATGCACAATTAGATAAACATTTCAAGGGCAGCAATTCAGAGCAGCCGGTAAAAGAGAAAGATCTTCAATTGAGAAGATCTTAAGATAAATATATTCCTCTAGTCAGTTTTAGGACGGGGTTACAGGGTGATCGGACTCGTACGCACAATTTAACAACATTTAGTTTCACTTTTATTGCTTCAAGATGCTGCATGTTCCCAGTACTGGAACTAGCAAACAAACGTTTAGATTCAGGGGTAGAAAGTAGAGAGACGATCTCTGAGCAACACCCACAGAGCCGAAATCTGGAATTACAGAATTATGTTACGGTAGGTTAATATTTTAATATTTTATTTCTCAGAAAAAATATCCCAGAATTTACGTGTGTATTTTTAATCTTTAAAAGGGTCGTGAAACATTGGATAAAAGTAATATTTGTGTAAAAAAATAAAATGATAATCATCTGCAGTGCAAGCTCTGAAAAGTTTGACCTTTTTGAATATTTTTGAGGGATCAGCAGCAACATATACACATGTTAAATACTTTATTTGAGACAAAATATTGCATTTAGGTGGAGTAAAAAAGCTATCTGGTTATTTTCATTTTGTAAAACAAAGCAGATGTAAGCTAGCCTTTCATATTTGATTCAATGATATAAGTAGCTGTAATTATCAGAACAATATGAACATTCAGACTCCCTCAAGAGGCTCGTACATGTAAAAATTAAATATATAGACTATGCATTCAATTATGCAAATGTTTTGGGAGACCCTAATATAATCTCCTGCTACCCACCTGTCTTTGGGAACGATTTAGCTACAGGCTCCTGTTTCCTCCATGAAATCTGCTCAAATAACACTTTGTTGTGTGTTTGTTTTGTGTGTGAGAGAGTAGTGCCACTAACCTGAAGCGGTGAGAAGAAGAGCTGTAAAAATGTCAGACAGAAATAACATTCCTGCCTTATACATCCACCAAAAAAAGAACCTTAAAATCAGAAGTGTGGGAGCATTATATATAACTTATTCACATTTAATCCTTTTCAAAAAATAGCCAAACGCTTCACTAGAGAAATTAACTGTTTTTAGTTAATCATCATATCAGAAATATTCTAAAGTTATTAAGTCTGCTTGTGTTTCTTGTTTGTTCTCTTTCTCTGTCTGGGGGCGTGTCCTTCCATCTCACTCCTGCCGCCAATCCACCTGCACACCTGTGACCCATCCGCTCATCAAGCTCCTGCAGTATATATATATATATATATATATATATATATATATATATATATATATATCCATATACACTCCAGCTCTACATGCCAGTCTCAGTCGGATTGTTCAGTCTGCCAACGTGATGCTAATGCTACGGACAGTTTCAAGTTTTAGTCACTCAAATCCTGGCGTTTGCCTGAAATCTGTAAAATCTTGTATTTCCTAAACCTCAATATTTCTCAAATAAACCTATGGGCTTTTTCTAACCTCTGACCCTAACCCTCCACAACAGTATAATGTAAATTCCCTGATTAATAACTACCACCATCTCTGACAATAATCTTAATATCCAGATCTCATATGGTAACATACCTGAATCTGAACCCTGCATGGGTGATTGAAGGGAGTTTAAAATTGAAATTTCAGTTTCTGGTTCTCAGTAAAGTGAGCCTCACCTGTAGCGTTAGCACTTCTATGCTATCTAGCTACTTAAGGTATACTGAATGTATACACATGCTGCTTTTGCTTTTTAATGATTGTAACAGTGAATAAAGACAATTTCATTGTGTCCTGTCTCGATCTACAGCTGATGTGGTGGTTCGCTTTAACATTTTAACTTCTGCCTTCATCTTTATAACCTGTTTTCACTGCTGAATCAGTTTGACATCCTGGATATATATCCTTCAAACACATATTGTAGACCCTTCAGTGCTTCTCTCTGAAATCGCTTTTTCCATTTAAAAAAGTGGGCTGCACGGTGGTGTAGTGGTTAGCACTGTCGCCTCACAGCAAGAGGGGCCCGGGTTCAGCTCCCGGGCTGGACAACCTTCTGTGTGGAGTTTGCATGTTCTCCCCGTGTCAGCGTGGGTTCTCTCCGGGTTCTCCGGCTTCCTCCCACAGTCCAAAGACATGCAGCTTAGGTTAATTGATGACTCTGAAATTGCCCGTAGGTGTGAATGTGAGTGTGAATGGTTGTCTGTCTCTATATGTCAGCCCTGTGATAGGCTGGCGACCAGGGTGAACCCTGCCTTCACCCATTGACAGCTGGGATCGGCTCCAGCACCCCCGCGACCCTTAACTGGATAAGTGGTTATGGAAGATGGATGGATTTAAAAAAGTGATATAATATTTCTTAAGTGAGTGCAGTTAGTGACACTGTGGGCTCTATGGTAACGTACAGTACCGGTCAAAAGTTTGGACACACCTTCTCATTCAATGGTTTTTCTTTATTTTTATTTTTTTCTACATTGTAGATTAATACTGAAGACATCCAAACTATGAAGGAACACATATGGAATTATGTGGTAAACAAACAAATGCTCAACAAACCAGAATATGTTTTATATTTTAGATTCTTCAAAGTAGTTGAATGAGAAGGTGTGTCCAAACTTTTGACTGGTACTGTAGCTCTGACAGCATGGCAGACTAGCAGTGGGGGGCGGGGCTTAGCGAAAGGGTAATTAGAGTGTCTAAAATCACCATTATGATATACATACTGTACAGTGTGAAGTAAGCTGTCCTAAGTACATAGCATTAGGTGGACCAGCAACCATTGATACCATGACCATGATACCTATTTGCACCAGAAGAGAGCAGGATCTTTTTCCCTTTTTTTCACAGAATTTCCCCAGAAACCGTCTCTGACTGATGGCCCTAATGGCAGTCGGTAATAATGTTGACTTAACAACTGAACGGTAATCATTACTCCATCATCCTGTGACGACTAAATCGGCTGTCACTCGTCTTCACTTTGCAACTTTAAACAGAAGTGTCACTTTATTGACATAATTTATATGGATAAAGAGCCCTCTTACAGTTTCCCCCTGGCTGGAATGAATCGCCTGATCTGACACACACACACACACACACACACACACACACACACACACACACACACACACACACACACACACACACACACACACACACACACACACACAAAAGCCACGCATAGTCTCACCTCTAATTTCCCATTATCATCCTGCAATGCCTTTGAATTATTCATGCGGTGCCCTCACTGTAGGGAGAAAGTGAAGAGAGGGAGCGAGGTGGTAGAAATGAAGAGTAAGAGGAAGAGAAATGGAAAGAGAGAATTAGAGGTGATAAAAACAGCGGAAACAAAGAATTAAAATAACTAAAATCAGCGTGCAAGGGGCAAAAGAAAAAACAGACACAACTGAGAGAAAATGAAGGTGGAGATTCAAGGAAGGAGGAGGAAAGACAAGATGAATAGAGGACAGTCGGAGAGGGAAAAGAGAAACAGGAGGTGATGGAGAGAAGCAGCAGACCACTAGTGGAGAGGAAAAAGGAAAAGAGTTTTCTGCAGCAGGACAGGTAGATCAGATGTCCCCGAGAGTGGATGAATAAAACAGACACGTCTGTCAGCTCGTAAATCGTTCCAAATTAGCAGAGCTTTCATTTAGCATATGCCCGCTTAAACTGAAAAAGAAAAGATGGGGAGGTGGAGAGCAGGGGTACGAAGATTTACTTCTCCCTTTTTCTTTTTTTTTTGTTCTCCCCGCCGTCCCGACGGTCCACATGATTCTCTCCACCAACTGTAAGCGAGCCCGAGGACTCGTGGCTCTAAACTGAGTCCTGTCTGAATATTCATTGGCTTAATTTGCATAGCCCACAGATGGCGAAAACAGATGCTCGTTACGGCAAGTGTCAGTTTTCAGAAATTTGCTTTCATGACAAAACAAATAAAGCTATACAGGAGGATGGAGCGACTCGAAGCCTCCTGGCAGAGCTGCCAAGTGTGTGTGTGTTGTGTGTGTGTGTGTGTGTGTGTGTGTGTGTGTGTGTGTGTGTGCAAGACGGTTGTCGCAAGAGAAACTTTTAAGCATTTTGTGTGAAAGCATAGTGCACAATCCATATCTGGACGTGCACTGTGTGTAGTATTCTATTTACAATATAGGCATAATAAACATAACAGAAGTTTTTATTTGCACAGATTACCAAGAATAACTTTGATATTCTTCTTTCATAAAAGCTCTGCAGCTGGAAAAGAAAAGCATTTATTCAATACAAAGTCGGCCCTGGGAGAGAG